>NW_026879689.1:0-281004 GCF_032173495.1 Musca vetustissima | reverse complement strand
GTGGCCTAGCGGTGTCCTGGTGGAACACGACACCTATCCTGTTGGTCAATTCTGGTCAATTGCTACCTTCAAACGGTCCAGTTGTTGACAGTAGAGGTCAGAATTTAGCGTTTGGCCATATGGAAGCAACTCATAATGAATAAATAATCCACTTGCAGTCCCACCAAATGCATAGCAAAGCCTTTCTGGCCGCTAGTCCTGGATTGGCCGCCGTTTCAGGTGCTTCATCGCTCTTTGACCACAATCGTTTTCACACAGGGTTATCGTATGTGATCCATTTCTCATCTCCAGTCACCATCCGTTTAAAGAATGGGTCTACCTCATTTAGTTTGGCCACCGCTTTGCAGATGGAAAACCGTTACATCCTATTTATACCCTACACAACTATGTTGTCAGGCTATTATAACTTTGTGCAGCCCCAAAAGTTTGTAACGCCGCGAAATATTGGTCCTAGACCCACCTTTAAGTATACCGATCGTCATATCTCGACAAGCTGAGTCAATCTAGACATGTGTGTCCGTCCGTCCGTCTGTCCATTATAATTTGTAAACACGATACAGCCCACAGTTATGGACCAATCTTCACGAAATTTTGCATGTAGGATGGGTTCTGGCCAATGAAGACCCCTATTGTTTTTGGAAAAGATCGGTTAATATTTAGGGGATGAAATGGACCAAAAACTTTATTTTTGTCGGTTTTTCTGGTCGCTCCAGAGGCCGCAATTATGGCCCAAACACCGCGAATTTTTGCATGGAGAAGGGGATCGGGCCAAAGAATAAGCATGCCTGTTTTGATAAAGTTCGGTCAATATTTAGCGGGTCAAATGGACCCTAACTTTTGTGTGAAAAATGACAAAATTTGTATCCTATAGCGTATATATTTACCACTGAAGGACATAGACCAGACAAGTTGTTGGTATAACCAAGAGGAGTGGTTGACCTTTAATTTGATACCAATTATATTGTCGTAGGTACTCGGATGCGGGAGTTACACTTAAATATTTACAGGTGCTTACGTATTCATATGTTATTTAGTAACCTATTATCACACTGGAGGGCGGAAATATAGCGCTGATCGCTTTGAAATGTTCCATGAGGTTCCAGTTATGGTCAAGGACAACGCTTAAAATGTTAGGTGATGATCAGATAATATTCTTCGGATGAAGTGGACCGAAAACTTAATTATTTGTACTTTTCGAGTCGAAAGCCGAACATCACCACACAACCCACGGTGAAGGGAATCTGGACAAGTAATTAGAGGTGCTGTACTGATTATTAGTAACATTTGCTGACCTCTATCCAGTCAAAAGTGTGCAAATATTGCGAAATATTGCCCAATCTAAGAATATAGAACCACAGAAAGTAAAATTTTCATGGAAGTTGTGTAGGGTATCGTATGGTCGGCCCCGTCCGACTATACTGCTCCGCGCACTGGTTTTTCTTTTAATTGGTGTGGCGCCCAAACATCAAGCTTCTCAACTTCGATCATTTCTCCGATTTTATCATTACATTTTCATAATGGATTTCTTTTTCGCCAACCTAATAATACTTCCAGATTTTTAGTACTTAAAATATTTAACGCGAAGGAAAAGATCGAGAACAAAAATTAAAGGTTATGTTTGAAAATGAGTTTTATCGGCCCACATATAAACATCGCCCATCGGAAATACCGACAATTGATACCTCTCACTTTTCGGTATTTCCTACAAGAGGTAATCAACCATGCCATGCGTTATCAGTATCGGTCCAAGCTTTGGGGTTTTGAACCTGTAGGGGAACAAGTTATAAATATCTGAAATTCTGAATGTATTACGTGTGCATTGTGGTTTACAACATTAGTTTAGCAAAGTCGCCCAAGTTTTGGCATATCCCATATATAATGATTACGCTTATTATTTATTACATCAGAACTGGCGACAGAATAATATTGTTCATCGTGGGGAAATTTTATTGCAAATAAATGTCACTGGGGGATTTAGCATTTCTGGTCGTTAGTAGTTTCCACGACATCATTGGAGAATATAGTTTTTAGGCATGTATCAAAAAGTTTGCCAAGACCGAACTTTTCAGTTCTTTGACTTTTTTCAAATTGTTTTTATACAAGAATACCACCGATGTACATTTTAGTTCTATTCTAATCAGGTGGTCGGAAGATACATTCATAGGTGGCGTTTGAAAATATATTCCTATTTCCAGCGAAAATTTTTAAATTTATTTGCTATTACGTGACCTTAAAAAATAAACAAAGACCTCAGCAACTCCCACTCAACAAATAGTATTTGATCCTTTTCAATTAGACTTCAAAAGTTACGAAATTTAATGGCAATTTTACAAAAAAAATGAAAGAATATCTTTTATTTTCAACCTAACCAATAAATTTTAAATAAGGCAATTCATATTTTTTCTCTCTTATCAACAAATTCAAATTCTATTGTTTTTTTATATTTCCCATCGACAATAAAGGAAAAAACCTATAAACCAACCAAAGGACATTTAATACCCGAAACAAAAAAAAACTTGTTGAACTTGAAAAGAAAAAAAGAAGAAATAAATCTAAAGGGAATGTCGATAAAGATGCGACGTGCAGAAATTAAAAGCAACCAAATGAATGCAAGACAAAATTACGTGGAAAAAAATTGGAACAAATAAAACAAAAGAAAGAACAACAAAAAAAGATACAAAAACAAACTGAATGGTCTATCTGTATGGCTGTCTGTCTGTCTGCGGCTATGACAAATTGTCAATTTGTTTGTCGACCATTCTGTCGGTCATATATCAACATTAATATTATGAACTGCCATTTAATTCCCCGAACAATCTGTCAATAAAAATAAAAAATAATAACGGGAGAGTGGACGGCAAAACTTTATTTACGTATGTTTTTTGTTATTGTTTTCTTGTTTGTCGTCGCCGCTAGGTAGACAAGAAAAGAATCAAAAAACCTCAATAATTTGCCAGACCACCTAACACACAGCCACACACGCACATCCACCCAAATTAAATTTAATATCAGATTTAAAGGAATTTGGTCAGAAAAATTATAAAAATTAAATTAATAAATATTTATTGAGTATGAAAGCGAATTGAAAAAGGAATTTTGTGTAGAAAATATCAATATTTTAAAATCCCTTTACATACCAGCATTGAATTAAACTGGGTCGACTATATGATACCCTTCACCATTTTGGATATATTCTACATATGTATCCCAACATGAAATAAAACGAACTTAAATATGCGATCTTCATCTATAAGTAAACCGACTAACGTCAAACCACAAACAACAGTCCTTTCTGCAATCTATGCTAAATTTCATTTAATTTCGGGCAGATTTAGAGTCGTTTGTGCTGAATGAGACTAATCGATTTAAAGCAAACTTTTTACCAGTGTTCGCAAAAAACGGTACACTATCGTAGTGTACCAAGAACACAAACACTAAAAAAAAATTAGCGTTAGTGTTCCGGTACACAAAAATTAAAAAATATTTTAGTGTTACTGTTCCGGAGCACAACGAAATTCGTAGTGTACCGCTGTCGGAGCACAACGAAATTCGTAGTGTACCGCTGTCGGAGCACTAAAAATCGTTGTGTACCACGGTCGGAGCACTAAAAGTCGTAGTGTACCGCGGTCGGAACACTAAAAATCGTAGTGTACCGCGGTCGGAACACTAAAAAATCGTAGTGTTCCACTGGCCGGAACACTAAAAATAGTAGTGTTCCATTTGGCGGAACACTAAAAATCGTAGTGCTCCACTTGTCGGATCACTTAAAATCGTAGTGTTCCATTTGTCGGAACACAAAAAGATGTATTTATTATCTTTTATTTTTTGTATGATTTTTTGTAGATTTAATAAATATAATAACTATTTAAATTTGTATTTGTTTATATTTTATTAAAAATTAGTAATATTATATTAGCATCAACAGTAGCTGAAAATTCCATTGGATTGCATTTTGGCTAATAATCGATTGTGCTGATCGGAAAAACTACGATTTTTAGTGTTCCGGCAAGTGGAACACTAAGATTTTTAGTGTTCCGACCAGTGTAACACAACGATTTTTAATGTACCCCAGTCGGTACACTACGATTTTTAGTGTACCACCGCCGGTACACTATGATTTTTAGTGTACCGACATCGATTTTTTAGTGTACCGCAGCAGGTACGCTAAGATTTTCGTTGTGCTCCGGAACAGTAACGCTAAAAATATTTGTAGTGTTTGTGTACCGGTACGGTACGTTATTTTAGAGTACCTATCCACCTTGGTACGGTACAGGACACTATGGAACGGTACCATAATGTTTATTTTCGAACGCTGCTTTTTACACGCTATTCAGTATGGCGCACTGTTCAAAATTTAATCCCAATCAGAGACCGTTAGAAATATGTATATATGGATGCTATGTCTGCATCTGCTCCACTTTCATCAAAACGCAATAACGCCATTCTAATCTCAGTTTGATACGTTGTGAAAAATTCCGGGTCTTAATCTGAACCGATTTTCACGAAATAAGTTTAGATTAGTTCGAATTGGTCATCTTTGGCACGAATTATGGCATTCAAACGGCCAATGAAACCGTCACACGCTGCCCGAATGTAGCTTTTAGCGGTATTTTGGCCCATTCCCGGCGATGCGTTTGCTTCAGGTGATCGACACTTTGGTATTTTTTAGTGCCAACCTTGCATTCCAAAATACTCCAGACACTATAGTCCAACGGAATGGTATCCGGAGAAGCGAGGAAATGGAAATGAAACGAGGAACCTCATTTTGTAACCATTCGTGGGTGGCGCGTACTGAGTACGATGGAGCTGATGCTATTTGCGTGCCCAAGGTTTTAATATACCCTCCAGAATATTTTCGCAATAATATTCGGCATTTATTCTGATGCCACGGTCGATTAATACGAGCGGACCATCGGCTGTTATGGCGGCTCACACCATCACCATGGGCGGCGCTTGATTTCTGACCTCTTTGGCAAGTAAACACGATCATTTTATTGGTTTGCAAACTGCTGGACAACGAAAGTTTTCTCATCGGAGAAAACAAAATTCGGCAGTTCACAACTTTCAGCCAAGCGAAGCAACTCTTTAGCTCTTTCGAGTCTATTTCCTTTCTGTTGCGATGTAAGTTCTTGCACTTATTGGAATTTCGAAGGCTTTACCTCATTTTTCAATATTTACCGAATGGAATATTGCGATATGTTTAGCTTACGAGTTATTTTTCGGCCACTGCGACGCGGGTTTCGATCAAGTCGATTCTTTACTTTTCGAACCATTTCTGCTGATGTTGCTGTTTTCTTCCGTCTACTTCCTTGACGTCGGGCTACGCTACCAGCATCACGGTAACGAACTATGGTACGAACACAACAGATGTATTCACATTTAAATGATGGACTGCTCTAACGATGGCGCTATTAGAACAATTAAAGTTCTCAATGACGCCATTCTTAAGTCCGGACAATATTTAGTCGCCTTATGCCTTTTTTTCTTCCAAAAGTATTTTATATATTAGCGATAAGCTATTTTCAATGGCTTTGTGGGCTCCTTCAAAGATTCTTTGTCTGCTTCAAAATGATCTTCCGATCAACTTCAAAATATGAAGTCATATTGCATATGCATAGCATAAGTAGGTATTTAGGCGGAAAAATCACAAATAGTCAAAACAAAATTATATTTTTATATATTCATATATAACATAAGTGCCAGGTATTTAGGTGTTCCTCAAAAAATCACAAATAGTCAAAATCACAAATAGTCAAATTCTAATTTTCAAACGTTTTTGTCAGTCATTGACACTTTCGATTAATTATCTCCCGTCACTTATTTCATTTATTCCTCCACCGCCTCCTTAAAAAAAACGAAACGAAAATTGACACTTGTAGCATACAAAAGAAGCATTAAGTTATTAATGTTCCAAAATGCATTCGCCAAAGAACGGACCACACATAACTCTCTATCTCTTCTTATTTGCAGTTATGTCGCCGATGCTGGTGCCCGCAGTATTTTGGTCTACGATATCACTGGTGCCAAATCGTATCGCATTGTTCTACCCAAAGCCACATGCCCCACCAATGATGTCCTCTATATAGCCTTGGCCGCCCAGGCTGATGGCACATCGACACTCTTCTTCACGTATCTCAGCTCGTCGCGCCTCTACTCCATCAAGGGTGAATATTTGCGCGTTGGCCAGGGTGCTGGGTCCATTGTGGATGTCGGTGCTAAGCCGTATGGCAAGCAAATGGTTTTGCTGGGAGCAGATGGTGGCAATTCATTGTTCTTCCGTTACAAAGGAGAAAATGACATCTACATGTGGGATTCGGAGACATGCTTTAAGCCGGCAAATCTTCAGGAAGTCCAGCGAGGTGGCGATTGTCGTTTATCAACACAGGTATGTAGTGCGTGTGTGTATGTGTGAATAAATATTAGAGTGTCCCCCATGAAATGGATTTACTATTAAACCAAAATTATTAAAATTAATGTTGAGCGCCAATATCTATAGAATTCAATAAGTTAAATGTTTTTCTTAAATTAACACACTTATCTTATTTTATTGATAAATTTATTTTCAATAAGTTGTCAATATCCTCAACAACCATCTAATACTAGCCTTTCGTTATCCAAACAACATTGTGGTAATATCGACAATGTACATGTGTTCATATATGGGTTATACAAATTTGTTGAGAGGATAGAAACGAAAAAGCACCTCTAACAGCATGTATTCCAAGTATCCTTGTTGTTATGCAATTTTTTCATTTGTTTGTTATTTTTTTTTCTTTTACTATTCTACATCTCTTTAATTACAGGTCCTGCCTGGCCATAAACGTTTCATGTGGGCTTTGGAAAGTAATTTCCATGATTTTATATCTGAGCGTACTGGCTGTAATGGGGCTTCAATTATTCTGCATCCGGTTGTACGCGAATGTGATGATTAAATGCCGTTCAGTAGCTGCTTTTTCACTAAAGGCTACATGGATAATTTATTGTATATGAGAGCGGGCGATCGCACACACACACACACACGAAACAATATATCTGCACCAAACAAACTTCATACTATCGCATATGTATGTACTCGCACATACACATGTTGTATAGATTCGTATTCGTGTATTGCATTTGATTTAAGCCAATTAATTTTACATCAATTTAAAGCATACTTTAAGGAGTTAAATAAAATTTGTAATAAATAAAATATATTTTAAGGAGTTCCGTCTTATTCATTTTATAACACAAGTACATAGTTTACAGTGAATGTACGGGAGAAAAAAGGGTATATTTCAAGTACTTCGAAACATTTTAAATGGGCCAAAACATTTTAATGGGCATATAACACAAAATGAATTTCAGGACTTTATTATCGCACATGCCACAATAACCAGAATGTTTTTGGTTCAAAAACTATTTTCGTATTTTTATCAACCAATACAGACGACTTTACGTTGGGCGCCAATATCTATACCGGACATTATAATCTTCCTAAAAAAGATCATAAGGCTTATACCAGTACATCTTACTTTAGGTTATCAGTGCGGAATATATCAGAGCAAAAGAATAACATGGTGTTTCTCTCGATACGTCGAAGACTTAGATTATGCGGGTGATATCTGTCTTTTCACACACACTCACAAGATATTCATGCAGTTAAAACAATTGGAAAACAATTGCAGAAAACATCGGAAAATCTGGAAAGACTAATATCAAGAAAAACAAATAAAAAATGTCACTCAGTGTTTTGATATGTATATATATATAGCCGATGAGGTCTTCGAAATTACACGAAGGTTTTATTATTCACTTGAGTAACGTGGGGAATGATAGATACCATGCTGATTGACTTTAAATTGCAAAGCACAGGCTTATCTTGGCCTCTCTTTCATATCAATTGCGGACACTGACCTCTCAGCGGTGTCACCTGGGGTAGCTACTTTCATCAATTCAATTTGATTTCATGAGAAATCAAATTGACCATGTTGTGGTAGACGGAAAGCATTCGTCCAGTGTTTTAGAGTTCGATCGATACGAGGAGAGAATATCGATTCGGACCATTACCTTGTGGCCAATGTCCGCACCCATCATAATGTAGCTGCAAAGGTGCGATTTAATGTAACACTGAAACTCGACGTTGAAAGCTACAAACACAACAGGTATCAGAAGCCTACTCCGCTCAACTTACCCACCTTATTGACGAAAGCACTCTAGTCACGTTAACAATATAGAATCATGGCAAAGAATTGCTCACTCCCTACAAACTGCAGCAAAAGCAACACTTGGGTACCAAAAATCAACATCGAGAAACCAATGGTACGATCATGAGTGTCGTAATGCTACTGAGTGAAAAACGCAACCGTAGGGCAACCCTGCAAACAGTAGCAACACGCAGTGCGAGAGACAATTATCGGGAGAAAAGAAGAGAGGAGAAACATATTTTCAGAAGAAAAGAAGGAAGAACAAGAAAACCATGAGCGTGAGCAAATCGATATATACAGGAGTCAGAATGAGCTCTGGAAATTTGTACAACAAGAAAAAAAGCCAAACCGAAGGCTTTGGGGCAGGCACATAGGGATGAAGAAGGAAACCTGTTAAATGATACATACTGTGTGTTAAGTATCTGCCAGGAACATGTTGCAAAGCTTCCAGTATCAACGAGTGACGATGAAGAAAGATATGACGGTTTAGATTCTATACCATCTAGCCAAGATGAGGTTAGAATAGCAATTAATCGTATGAAAAATAATAAAGCTGGCGGTACCGATGGATTGCCAGCCGAGACAAGGAGACAAGACGATATGTGCCAACTATAGAGGAATAAGTCTCCTTCCCATCACATATAAAGTGTTATCCAGCGTGTCCTTCCTCTACTGCGTGAACCTTTTGGGCTGCGGCATCTTCATCTATTCTCTCAACATGACCTAGCCAACGAAGTAACTGCAGCTCGATACGTCTGACTATGTCGATGTCCGATAATTATGAAAAATCTATAGGCAGATCGGCCTATAGATCTTTCGGAGAAATTTTCTCTGCTTGCGCAAGTACCCACGCTTCAGGTCCATACTTAGACCATAGTAGCATCTGTTGGCCAACACTATTCTTCTCCGAATTTCAAAGCTGATGTTATTAGTTTTGTTTATGGTGGTACCATAAATAAAATTGTTCACAACCTCGAAGCTGTAGTTTTCAAGTTCCACAGTTGGTCCGAATCTACTGGACGTCTTGCGCGTTGATACCATCTGTTTGATCTTCTCGCCATTTACTTCCAACCCCACTTCTCAATTCGTTCAAAGGTGGCTGTAATGTACACCCATTATGTCGATGTTAAAAAGATCACAAACTGTCACCTTGTCTGAATCCGAGAGGTCATTTCCGACTTTAACTGCTGACCTTATACCAGTTAAAGTTATCCTGCCAAGCCGTATTAATTTTGCAGGAATGCCGAACGCAGACATGGCTTTAAACACCTCTGAGCGGATTGGACTGTCGAATGCGGCTTTATAGTGGACGAATAGGTGGAATGTGTCGTTATGCTTTCGCTGGCCTTTTCCAGGATTTGATGCAGTGTGAAAATCTGGTCTATAGTGGATTGGTCAGGTCTGAAGACGCATTGATAAGATCCAATAGTGCTGGATAGCACTTTATATGCGAAGAGGAGACAAATTCCCCTATAGTTGTCTCATATCGGATGCTGAGGTTCCAATCTTTTGGCACGCATTCCAAATTGTTCTACTCAGTAGATGCATGCTCCTGATCAGCGTCTGACCACCGGTAACCCATCGGCACCTGCTGCTTTATTATTCTTCAGCCGATAGATTGCTACTCTGGCCTCATCTTAGCTAGGTGGTATACACTCTATACCGTCACCTCTTTTTGGTTCTGAGATATCATCTTCGCCGCTATTATTTGATACCGGAAGCTTTGCAACAACATATTATATTCGGGACATATTATTATCGTGACAAGGATTGGATCAGTATCTGTCTGTCCCATGGTACGACACTCCTGATCGTACTATGGGTTTCTTGGTGGTGGTCTTTGGTACCCAAGATTTTGCTGCAGTTTGTAGGGAGTGGGCAATTCTTTGCCATTATCGGGACAAGGAGTGCAGGTGGGTAAGTTGAGCGGAGTAGGCTTCTGCTACATGTTGGGTTTGCAGCTTTTCGACGTCGCACAGAAGGTTAGAATAGCCTGTTTTTTTGGATTAATTAAAAAAAAATAAGTATCATTAACTTTTTTGCACCCGGTTACAGTATATAAAATTATACATCACTTGCGTTAAAATAAATGTCAAAAGTGGTCTGGTGTTAATGTAGAGAAACTTCAAAGTCAAAATTCATAGAAATTTTTGTGCAAAAAAGTCTGAAAAAAGTGAAAACGTTCCCGTTTGAAGATTCTACTTATTTTAAAAAGTACAGGGTGGCCCAAAAAAGACTGAAGGATTAAAAATGGTTATATCTTTTTTGTTTTCAATATTTTTTTTTTGTCTTTTGCTGGTTATTTACTGGTTTTTGGAGAAAAATCGTGGCTACATATGATGTCCAGAAACGCGTCAAAATCATTGATTTTTTTAAACCCTTTACCACACTGTGGTACAGGGTATTATGTCTTTGTGCATATGTTTGTAACAGGCAAAAGGAAACGAGATAGACACATGGTTCATTTAGAGAATGTGCATAGAATCACTTTCTGAGTTGAATTATGCATATCCGTCCGTCTGTCTGTCTGTCCATGTTAAATTATAAACAAAGTACAGGTCGCAATTATGATTCGATTTGGATGAAATTTGGCACAGCTCAATTATTTGGGCCAAGGACGAACCCTATTGAAATTGAAGAAAATCGGTTCAGATTTAAATATATATTCCATATATATTTTCGTCATATTTAATATAAATGGTGTACCAATGTCCGATTTTCCGATTTGCACGAAATTTCGCATAGTGTACTGAATTGAGTCTAGAATGATGTGTGTAAAATTTCTTAAAAATCGTTTCAGATTTAGATATAGCTTACATATATATGTTCGACCGATTTAATGTAAATGGTTCACCAAAGTCACTTTATATATTTTTCGATTTCCACGAAATTTGGCATAGCGTACTGAAATAAGTCGAGAACGACGTGTGCTAAGTTTCGTGAAAATCTGTTCATTTACATAAAAATAATCGTCCGATTTTATGTAAATGGTACACCAACGTCCCAATATATCCCTCGATTTGCACGAAATTTGGCATAGCGTACTGAATTAAGTCTAGAAAGATGTGAGTTAAATTTCGTGAAAATCAATTGAGATTTAGATATAGCTAACATATATATTTTCATTCAAATTTAGGTAAATGAAATAAGTTTAACTTTACATGTGACAAGTTTCGATGTAATCGGTTTAGATTTCGATATTTTGCTTTAAATTTGTATACCCTACACAACTATGTTGTCAGGGTATTATAGCTTTGTGCAGGCCCAAAAGTTTGTAACGCCGCGAAATATTGGTCCTAGGCCCACCTTTAAGTCTACCGATCGTCATATCTCGGCTAGCTGAGTCGATCTAGACATGTGTGTCCGTCCGTCTGTCCATTATAATTTGTAAATATTTACAGGTGACTCCGTATTCGTATATTATTTAATAACCCATTATAACTCTAGAGAGCGGAACTATATCGCTAATCGCTTTAAAATGTTCCATGAGGTTCCAGTTATGGTCAAGGACAATGCCTATAATTTTTGGTGATGATCAGATAATAATTTTCGAATGAAGTGGACCGAAAACTTAATTTTTTGTGTTATTTTCTAGTCGATCTATAGACCACAAATGAAAGCCGAGCAGCACAACACAACCCACGGTGAAGGGAATCTGGACAATAGCTGTACTGAATACTCGTAATATTCGGAAAATATGTCAGTGTGAGGAAGAGGAGCTGTTTACCTCTAATCGGGCAAGAGGGTGCAAATATCACGAAATATTGCCCAGGCTCGGAATAAACATCCGCAGAAAATTTAAGTTCTGTGGTAGTTGTGTAGGGTATCGTATGGTCGGCCCCGTCCGACTATACTGCTCCGCTCCCTGGTTTTACATAATTTTGTCCCATTGTAAGAAGCAACTCTATATCTGATCAGAATTTAGTAAAGGTTGCAGAATTACAAGTTTAATTTCATTCTATCTGTTGAATATACCCAAAGTGGTGAAGGGTATCATATAGTCGACCCCGTCCGACTTTACTACTTTCCTTACTGGTTTTATTAGCCTTTTCTATAGATACAAGTTAGAACTTTGTTTTTTTATAATCGTCGAAGCTTATGATGAATTCAAGCGCATAAACAATGAATGAGAAGATGACATTTTAGCTGAAGAAATCAATAAACGCACCAAAACGCTAAAAATCTGCCGAAATAACAAAAATATACAGTACTGTTCGAAACCCAAGCAACTTTTTCTTAGTACGTAGTCATGGTCTTATATGATATCGTTAAATTGATTTATAAAAAAAATATATATTTTATTTACTATTCTACTATGTGTCTATAATCTGAAAATAACAACAAATTTAAATTATATTTCTTTGGAAAAAAAATAAAGAAATGAAAACAAAATTAACTCACAAAGCATCTGTTCGAAACCTAAGCAACTTTCAATATTTCGTATGATACCCGTTATTTTTTATCACTGCCGCACATCTTTTTGGCATTGATTCTATGAGATTTGTTAGAATTGTTGTTGGTATAGCTTCCCACTCTGATTTTAAGCAGTTCATTAGTTCCTATCTGTTTTTAAGGCGACGTGTTCCAATCCTTCGTTTTAAAATGCTGAAAAGGTTCTCAATGGGATTGAGGTCTGGTGACAAGTTTTGCAAGGAAGTGTTATACTCATTTACAACCTCATATTGGGTATTACAGCTTAGCCAGCTGTTAAAAAGACTTAAAATCGGCCGATATTTTAGGTTCTTAAAATCAAACGTTGTATTTAAGATAGGTCTTACGATTGCAACAGGCAGACGATGGATTTCGTTACAAGTTCATAAGTTTTACAGTTCATAATAAAATTCCCATAAGCAGTGAACATGTTAACTAGTTGTAATTTCTATCGTCTATTTTCTTTAAAAAATCGAAACATACAAATTCGCTATGATATAGAGATTATTGAAATTCGTAAAAGTAAAAAATGTTTCGCTTATGATGAGTTCAGATAACTGAAATTATTTTCTGTTCAAAAATCCAAAAAGACCATGATTACTTACTAAGAAAAAGTTGCTTAGGTTTCGAACAATACTGTATGTTAATTTAATAAAAAAAACATGTTGGATATTGCTGTATCCAGTGACCCTTAAATTAATAATGAAAATTTCCAAATATATGCACACAATACAGAAACGTATCCTTGGTATAATATGCCTACCACTTTCCACAAGTTTTTTACTCGCGGACCCGAAATTGTGTCAAATGCCCTTTTACCTATTTGACATTTATCAGAAGTTGCTGATACTGATAATGATGATGATAACGGTAATGAAGATGATAATGATGTGGATGTATAAAATGCAATGTTTAAGTTCGCATATTGTACTCCTTGCACTATATACCTACACTAATATTTTGCATTACTAAATAAAATTATACTCAAATATACTTAGAAAACATTTTTTTAACTTATTTTAATGGTATTTACTGAAAAATAAAGAAAAATTATCCTAACATAGCTTCCCTTATTTGATCCAAGAAAACACCCACTGTGCGTCGAGTTACCGTGCTACATTAGATCGCACCATTGCTGCTACATTAAGACGGGTGCGAACCTTGGCTGCCACAAGGTAATGGTCCGACTCGATATTCGATTCTTGGATCGATCCAACAACAATATTAATTTGATTTCTCGTTTCTTGAACGGGAGAAATCCAGCTGGTCTTGTATATATCGAGGTGCTTGCATCTGGTGCTGCTAACTAACATGGTTTTTGATATCGCGTTTCCGCTGTTAGATGTTTCTTCATGGAGGCTGAATTTTCCGACACTGAGGCAAAAAAAATTTTCCCTTCCGATTTTTGCATTAAAATCTCCTAGCAAAATTTTAATGTCATGGCCAGGGCAGCAAGTTATATGCTCGTAAAATATGTCTTTGGTCTGTTCATCGTTGTCTTCCGTCGGAGCATGAGTGCAAATAAGACTGATGTAGAAGAACTTCGTTTTTTACGGATTATACCAATTCGCTCATCTGGAGACGAGGTAAATCCGCAGCCAAATGCATATGTCGTTTCGGTAAAGCGAAAACTGCGCCTGTTCTGTACAACATGTGCAGATTCGCAGACCGTGGTCCTTTATACGTTTGTGGGGGTCGTCAACTTTTGGGAGGTTTGGTTTACTTTGTCGTTGCTTTTTCAGAGTAGGTGAGGTTTTCCTAGTGTGAGCAACTAACCCGACGCCTCAACTCAATTATTTATAGTTCTTATGGTTGGACTCGCGGCACATATCGGCTCACTATTTCAACGGATTGATGAAAGTAGCTACCCCAGGCGACACCGCGGGGAGGTCAGTCTCCACAATTGAGATGAAAGAGGGACCAAGACAAACCTGGGTTTTGCCATGTTAAAGGCAATCAGAGCCGTGGCTTGGTATCTATCATCCCCTACATCACCCTCCTGGTTATGCTATAACATTTAATTGCATCCTCTATCTCCCGGTTATGTCTTGTATCTACTCTTTTCAGTTACTCGTGATTGGCACAAGGGTCTTCGAGTGTAAAAACCACTAAATAATTAGATGTTTTAATTTTAAAAGGGTTCAATAATTTTCTAATCGAATCGTAGGTAATTTCACGAATCTTCGTGAAAGAATTAGTCATATATATCAAAATTGTATCTTAGGGGGGTTTCCATGTTTACAACTCAATTAAACACATTTTAAAGGTTTAAAATTGAGGAGGCACTACATTTACCCTTTTATTTGCCTATCAATTAACCCGACAAATCGAATAAACCTCCGCACAAACACCCTGCCTCTTATTCACATGTAACAATTATCTTTTGGGCGATATAGAATAAAGATGTTAATGGTGTTGATTCTGTCGATACCCATCACAGATATTACTCAGGCAAGTGAAATTTTTGTGTGTCACCGCCCGAAGTGTTGAAATGCCTTAAATTGTTTGGTTACTTTTTCTTTTGTTTCTTTTTTCGTTTTTTTTTTTTTTTTTTTTTTGGGAAAATATTGATTCTTTCCCCCATTGAAGAAATATGAACGATTTTCTATTTACACAACAAATAGTAACAGCAGCAACAACAACTCCAATAGCCAACGTTAAAAAGTAAAAACTAGTTCCACAAAAAATGATGATGGCCTAAAAGTTACTTCCAAAAAGTCAAACGGAACGAGGCAGCGAAATAACAAAAAAAACTTAATAATGATGTTTAAAAAATACATAGAGGGAGCAGTGGGAGGTGTCAACAAGTGCAGATATCTCTGCAAGACGACACATTTTCATATAAAAACATTTCACAATTTTGGTTATCAATCCATAGAATTCCGATACTCGAAACTCTTAACAAGACTTTTTGAAAATCGAACAAAGAAACCATTTTAGATTCAGTTATTTTGTGTGTGTCCGTTTCGTGAAGAACAGCATCAGTGACAATAAATAAAAATAGAAATAGAAAAAAAAAACGAATGAAAAAGGAAACCACATTATTAACAAATTGTTAAAGTGCCAGAAAAAGAATACGAACGAACTGAGAGTGAAAAAAAGTGTTTTTGTTGCTATTGGTGTTCAAAACAAGAGGATTTTCTAACCAGACAAACTCTTCAACCCAAACAGTTCCATTAAAGGACTTAGTGACAACAAGGTCAAAGTTCAACAAGATGTGGCGCCTTGCAGCTATTTTAATGGTATTTCTCTTCTTTTTTCTAAAGTATTTATCATCGAGATTATTTATGCTTTGGGGCCTATTTGATGATTTAAAAAAAAAACAACAAATGAAATGCAAAAATATTTTTTTATTGTTTTTGTAGCAAATGCAAAAATTCTGAATTCAGTATAAAACGTGCTATAAAATGTTCTTTTTATGCGTTGGCGCCCAAATTTGGTGTTCATTAAGGACAATGGATGTACAGTCCCACACTATTTTGTTAGCAAATAGAATACACCATAATTTTAACAAAATTATTCCTTAAAAATCCATACCGTTTGTAGACTACAAAAAATTAAAAATCCACATTTTTTTAAACTTCAAAAAATTATTCTTAAAAAATCCACGCCTCAAAAAATTATTCTTTAAAAATCCAGGACTATTGTAGATTTAAAAAAGTTATTCTTAAAAAATTCAGCCCTATTGTAGACCTCAAAAAATTATTCTTTAAAAATCCACCCCTATTGTAGACCTAAATAATATTCTCTAAAAATCCGCCCCTATTGTAGACCTTAAAAAATTATTCTTTAAATCCAGGCCTATTGTAGACTTTAAAAAAATATTCTTTAAAAATCCACGCTTATTGTAGACCTCAAAAAAATATTATTTAAAAGTCCACGCCTATTGTAGACCTCAAAAGAAATTATTCTTTAAAAATCCACGCCTTAAGGGGCACTCTTAGGCATTGAAGAAATTATTCTTTAAAAATCCACCCCTATTGTAGACCTCAAAACATTATTCTTTAAAAATCCTCCCCTATTGTAGACTTAAAAAAATATTCTTTAAAAGTCCACCCCTATTGTAGACTTAAAAAAATATTCTTTAAAAGTCCAGGCCTATTGTAGACCTCAAAAAGTCCACGCCTATTATGGACCTATTTTAAACATCAAAAAATATTCTTTAAAAGTCCACGCCTATTATGGTCTTTAAAAGTCCACGCCTATTGTAGACCTCAGAAAAAATATTCTTTAAAAGTCCACGCCTATTGTAGACCTCAGAAAAAATATTCTTTAAAAGTCCACGCCTATTGTAGACCTCAAAAAAATTATTCTTTAAAAATCCACGCCTATTATGGACCTATTTTAGACATCAAAAAAATTATTCTTTAAAAATCTACGCCTATTATGGACCTATTTTAGACATCAAAAAAATTATTCTTTAAAAATCTACGCCTATTATGGACCTATTTTAGACATCAAAAAAATTATTCTTTAAAAATTAACGCCTATTGTAAACCTCAAAAAAAGTATTGTTTAAAATCCACTTCTATTGCAGACCTCAAAAAAATTTTGTTTAAAATTCCAGGTCTATTGTAGACTCGAAATGAATATTCTAAATCCACGCCTATTGGCAATGTATTTTATAAAAAATCAATACCTACTGAACATTATTCATCCTTATGTTCCAATCAATACTGTTCAAAATAATAATCCACAAACCTACCTTACATCCTTTTTAGCTTTTTTCGTTTAACCTATCCCTGGGCGCAGTGCACCCCGCACGTCGACCTTTTAACCCAAGACAATCCCTAATTCAAGCACGCGAAACCAGCACTTGCGAAGGACGCCAATCGCCAGGACCCATATGTGAATCGTGTGATCTTCTGGCCACCTGCGTTAAACATTCCACCGGCTGGGTCAACATACCCGTTGAGACATGTGATACCCAGAATGGTTTCTATTGTAATTCCGTGCTGGGTAAGTGTAGCAATGAAACCGGACCCTGTCACCCAATTAGTGCCGAAGGTAATTTCCCCTGTACATCGCATGGCGTATTTCCCGATCCGTACGATTGTCAGAAATATCATATGTGCTATTTTGTTGGACCCACTTTGGTATCGGCCAGTGTTAATTGTGGCGGTTATAAGGCCTTCAATCCAGCCACGGGCCAATGTTCGCTGACACTGCAACATTCGGTTTGTCAACAACAACAATTTGTTTGTGATAATGCTGGCGATGCTCACGCCTGGCCCATGAGCCCCAATATTTTCTATATTTGTAAAGCCAGTACCAATCAGGATGAGCGTATCCTCTATCCATCGTTGTATCGCTGTGATGATGGTGAAGTATTTGATGGGTATAATTGTCGTTCCGTTGCACCAGGCGAACAGATGCCACCATCCTTGGAAATAGTTAATAAACCTGTTGACCCGGCATTAACCCCAGCACCATCTAACCCCGGACAAGATGTAATAAAACCTAAAGTATGTTCGGAAATTGGTTTATTTGCCGATACTGAGGATTGTCGCAGATATTATTATTGTTCGGCTATCAGTGGAAGTTTGAGACAAATGGAATGTCCCGCCGGAACTGTATTCAATGAGGCGCTATCCTCCTGCACTTTGGGCGAATGTTAAGCAAATAATTATAATGAAAATAAAAATGTACTTTTATTTTGGATATATTTGTAAAAAAACTAATAATAATAAAGATTGAGCTTTTACTACATATTATGCCTTCTTGATTACTAGATTTAAAAATATTCTTTGTAAATCCACACCTAGAGATCAAAAAATTATTCTTAATAATACACACCTATTATAGACCTCAAAAAGTATTCTTTAACCAGTAAGGAAAGTAGTAAAGTCGGACGGGGCCGACTATATGATACCCTTCACCACTATGGGTATATTAAACAGCACTATTAACATGAAATTGGATGAAATAAAATATGTGATATTTACCTAAATGTGAATCTACCTAGATCTATCCATAAACATGTCATTCGTTTGTTACAATGGGACAAAAGTATGTAAATCGACTTCAAACAAATATAAATAGGTCATCCTTGGGCTATATCTGTACTTCTAGAAAACGCGACTACGTAATTCTATGCTCAATTTTGTAAGTTGTGCAAAATTTGATGTCAATCTGACTAACATGAGCAGTTTGATGCCCAATTTACTTGAAATCGGGCGAAAATATATATGGAAGCTTTATCCAAATATTAAGCGATTTCAAACAACCTTGTCACAGGTTAGTTTATACTAATTTCAGAACGTTTTGTTCCTATTGGTTCCTTGGTGCGTCAATTACTTAAAATCAATATATAATAAAAGGGAGCTATATCTAAATCTAGGCCGATTTTCACGAAACAAGCAGACATCACTCTAGGCTCAATTCAGTACGTTATGCCAAATTTCGTGCAAATCGAAAGATAAATAGCGACTTTGGTGCACCATTTACATGAAATCGGACGAAACTATATGTGGGAGCTATATAGAAATCTGGACCGATTTTCTCGAAACCTGGCAGACATCACTCTAGGCTCAATTCAGTACGTTATGCCAAATTTCCTGCAAATCGAAGGATATATAGGGACATTGGGGACACCATTTACATGAAATCGGACGAAACTATATATGGGAGCTATATCTAAATCTTGACCGATTTTCACGAAACTTGGCATCATTCTAGACCTAAATGATGAGGCTGTACCAAATTTCGTGCAAATCGAAAGATATATAGGGACCGTTTACACTAAATCGGTTAAATATATATATGGGAGCTATATCTAAATCTGAACCGATTTTTCCCAATTTCAATAGGGTTCGTCCTTGGGCCAAACAAATGAGCTGTGCAAATTTCATCCAATTCGGATCATAAATGCGACCTGTACTTTGCTCACAAAAATACATGGACAGACAGACGGACGGACGGGCAGACGGACGGACATGCATAAATCGACTTAGAAAGTGATTCTATGCATATTCTCAAAAGGAACCACGTGTCTATCTCGTTTCCTTTTGCCTGTTACAAACATATGCACAAAGACATAATACCCTGTACCACAGTGTGGTGAAGGGTATAAAAATCCACGCCTATTGTATACCTCAAAAAATTATTCTTAATAAAACTATTGTAGACCTAAAAAAACTATTCTATAAAAATCCAAGCCTATTGTTGACCTCAAAAAAAGCTATTCTTTAAAAATCCACGCCTATTGTAAACCTCAAAAATTATTCTTAAAAAATCCACGCTTATTGTAGACCTAATTTTTTTTTTAAATCCACACCTATGGTAGACCTTAAAAAGTTATTCTTTAAAAATCCATTCTTTAATTGTAGACCTCAAAAAATATTCTGTAAAAACCTACGCCAAGTGTAGACCTAAAAAATCATTCTTTTAAAATCCATACTCATTGTAGGCCTCACAACAATTATTCTTTAATAATCCAAGCATTTTTAGGCCTCAATTTTTTCTTTAAAAATCCACGCCTATTGTAGACCTCAAAAAATTATTCTTGAAAAATCCAAGCCTATTGTAGACCTCAAAAAATTATTCTTGAAAAATTCACGCCTATTGTAGACCTCAAAAAATTTATTCTTTAAAAGTCCACGTCTATTGAAGACCTCAAAAATTTATTCTTTAAAAATTCAAATCCGAAATATTATTTAAAAATTCACGCCTATTATACTAGATAGACTTCGAAAAAATAATCATTAAAAATCCACGAACTATAATACTAGTCTAATATCTAGGATTTTGTACCTCTATTTAGAAATCGCGTCGACTTAGAAGGCATAGTCTAAACGCAATATTTAGCTCCGATTTTTGTGTCAGATTCTTTTTTGATTTGGGAATGATCCGCTAAAAACGAGAACTGGTTATGCTATATACCATATTTGTCATATAGAACCACTATAATAACATTTTACAGGGTATGACTGTTGCTGTTGTTAAAATTTCGCACGATAGCCATTATTATCGAAACGCTCTTCGTTATCTTTTGCCCTCTTCGCAAAAAGAATATTTGCCAAATTCATTTTAATTAAATGAAAACGATTTGTTTCGATAATAATCTCCGAACTTTTAACAAGAAAAATATATTTTATTAGAACAAAAACGCAACGACTATTCACCGATATAAAAATGGTATATATTAAATGGGATAAACAATAAAGCCAGTTGTTAGTAAGCGATTTGAGTTTCACGGACGAAAACATGAAGCTACTTCTAATAAATTTAACGGTAATGTGAACTGCTTTCATGTGGGAATAGTTTTCCAATACTAATTTTTAATTCTTAACATTTAGATATGCCTTGGATATACCCTGGCTATGTCAAATATGGCCATTGAGTATTCAAGCCTTGCCGATCCCTTTGCGGTAATGCAAAATCCCTGTGACGATATACGCAATGGACAATTTCTGTGCAAAGATTGCGCCACTCTAGCGTTCTGCTATCAAGAAGACGGCAACTGGAACACAATGCAGATCGCCAGCTGTGATACCGGTCGCGGTATGTATTGTGACGAAGATGTACGTGGTTGTGTTTACAAGAAAGAATGTGTCAGTCGTGGACCAAAGTTCGAGTGTCAAAATGCGGGTAAATTTCCCGATCCATACGATTGTAAACAGTATCATGTGTGCAGTGCAAATAAGGAAGACGAGCGATTCATATGTCCATCGGGTACAGCCTATTCGCCAGCCACAAAATCGTGTACACTTACTGCGAGCAATGAGATATGTCGTAAGCCTCAGTACACATGTGACAATGTCTTAGATATGGGTGCATGGCCTACGGATCCAAATATCTACTATATTTGTTGGTACACAAACGTTGATGGAGAGGTTGTCCGTTATCCGATGTTGTATCGCTGTGAGGATGGTTATGAATTTATTGCAAATACTTGTGTACCGAAAAGTTCGAGCGGACAAGTGCCCGGATCAACTACACGGAAAGAAACCACTACAACAACGACAGTGGCTTCACCATTGGTATGTGACCAATCGACGAATCTGATGTATAACCCAAATGATTGTTATTCATATTATATTTGTAAAAATGGACAGCTAGAGAACAAAAAATGTCCATCGGGAACTTATTTCCAGGTTAATACCCTTATGTGTGTCGTTGGAAGTTGTTAAGTATATATGAATTAATAATTTTCAAATAAATTATCGATTATACAAAATTTTCACGTGACAGAAGGCGTGTTCAATTGTTACTAACCATCACTGTCCAAATGTCACGTCATCCAGAAAGCAAATTTAAAGACACATTTACTCTCAAAATTATTTGTTGAGGCGAAAAACGATTTTGGTAGTTCAATGTCTTCGTAAGTATAAATTTATTTTCCCCGGAACTTTAAATCAATGTCCAAATGTTCCTGTGCCCACAAAACTACTAAAACTTTCAACTAAATTTAAGATAACACAAACCAAACTGTCATAAAATGGCAATGGATAGCGTGATTACAAAAGAAAGACAGACATACGGACCGCCATGGGTAAATCATTCTAGAATTATACCCCGATTCGATTTGAATTCGATGTGCAGTATTACCTACCATGTGAAATATTATAAAGAAAAATTTGACAGAAAAATCGAGAACACAAAATTTGAAAGGTTTTTGTTTTGATTTTCAATTTCAATTTATTATTGCATCATGGTTATACCATGGTATAGCCCCATGGTACAATGAATAGGTAGTCCATTAAGCGCAGCTGATGTCTTGATTAACTGTCAAAGTTGATAATTTCTACTTGAATTCGATGTGCAGTGTTGAAAACCATTTGAAATATTGTATGAAAAAATTTGACAGATAATCGAGACAAAAACAAAGGTTTTTGTTGGTATACATCACCTTATTATTGCATCATGGCACGATGAATAGGTAGTCTATTTAGCGCCGCTGATGTCTCGATTAACTGTCAAAGTGGATAATTTCTACTTGAATTTGATGTGCAGTGTTGCCAACCATTTGAAATATTATAAGGAAAAATTTGACAGATGGTCGAGACCAAAATAAAGGTTTTTATGTTGACACATCACCTTATTATTGCATTTCACATGGTTGCGTAATTTCTGATTGAATTCGATGAACATCGCAATTTGACAGTTAATCAAGGCATCAGCCCCTCTAAATGGACTACCTATTCATTGTGCCATGGCATAGCCCATGCGTAATTAATGTCATGTTTACATCATGTATAATTTATTTTTTTAACGTTTTATCAAAGACATAGAAACCGTAAAGACTCGACAAAATGCATTTTGACAAAATAGTTTATGAAAAAATATCCAGGGGAATCAGGCATAACAGAGACATGTTAACAATAAAAACGCAAATACGCGATAAAGTGTCTATAAAATGTAAATAAAATTAGAGATCTGTATTCAAAAAATGTGTTTTTATTTTATAAGCTTGCGATATAGCGTTTAAAACGTTTAATATTGTTTGCTCTGTTGTTATGATATCGTAACAACAGAGGAAAAGCCATCTATTGGAAATTGTGGACGTATCGATTGTCCTATCTTTATACTTTTATGCCTTTGGTTTTATAAAGGTAAGGTCACACTAGGAAACTATTTGACTCAAATGTCTTTTATTTTGTTTGCCCAAAAAACGTCAAATTTGTGTACTCCTGATTTTGTGTTCACATTGCTCTCAAATATTTGACAAATTTTTGACGTGTGTTTACATGTGGAAATTTATTTGCACCAATAAAAGTTTATCAAACGCTCAGAAATCACAAATATATTTGCCTGAGAATATTGAGAGAAGTTTTGACCAACTTCGATTATTTTTCTGTTCCTGTTTTTATTTAATGATTTTTATACCCTCCATCATAGTATGGAGGGCATATTAATTTTGTCATTCCGTTTGTAACTCATCGAAATAGTCATTTCCGACCCTATAAAGTATATATATTCTTGATCAGGGTAAAATTCTAAGACGATCTAGCCATGTCCGTCCGTCTGTTGTAATCACGCTATCTTCTGAAGGAATTGAGATAGGGTGTCTTTTGTCTGCAGGCAGGTCAAGTTCGAAGATGGGATATATCGGTCCACGTTTAGGCATAGCTGCCATTTCAACCGAATACGCTGAAATTTGGTACAATGAGTTCTTATTGGGTATTGAAAATGCGATTGAAAATATTTTGTGGTCAGATTATGACAAAAGAATATTTGACACTTTTCGTCAAATATTTGCCTAATGTGACCTTGCCCTAACACTATAAATCCAAAAATAGCTAACATTTCAATAAAAAAAAACCTTAAGTATATTCCAGAAGAGATTTCCTCATTCCTCACTCATTCAAACCTGAAGCAACTCTATAATGAGTGAAGAAACTCCATTTATGAAAAATTGGAATCTGAAGTATACTGAAAAAAAGTTTTTAATTATTTCCAACATTAAAAAAGTTATTAAATTTCTCTTAATTCTTCCATTTTCAAATGCTTCTGCAAGTAGGATATTTAGATCTTTAAAAATTTGCACATCAGATTTAAGAATCAAAATGACTTCAGAAACTGTTGCTGCAAATTTATTTACAAAAGAAGGCATACGTAGGAATGGAATGAACCCACACAAGATATGTACAATAGAAATTGGAAGAACTAATATATTTTTTTTGGAATTATATTTTTAGTTATATAAACTTGCTTTTGTCCTATATAGTATTTATTAACAAAATACAAAAATGTTGATACATGTGTAATTTTTCCCCAAATGTGTAATTTTTGTATCCTCCATATGTAATTTGTAGCTCCATTGGTGGCAACACTGGTGTATTTAAAAAACCAGTAAGGAAAGTCGTAAAGTCGGACTGGTCCGACTATATGATGCCCTTCGCCACTTTGGGTGTATTCCTCATATTTATCCTAACAGATGTCGCCTTTTCGAAGGAACATTGAACGATCTTAAATATGTGATCTTTATCTATATGCAAACCGACTTACATCAATCCCTACACATGTCATTCTGCAACCTATTTTGTAAATATATTTTAAACAAACTTTACATATGCTATTTGGTATGCTTCACTGTTTAACATGTAATATCAATCAAGCACCCATTGATTATTTGGTGTACAATCAACATGAACAGGTCGAAATTATATATGAATGCTATGCTATATCTAAATCTGAACTTATTTCAAGGAAACTTGCCCGAAATTAATTTATATTAATTTCAGTACGTTTTGCCAATTGGCCTAGCTATGGGTCTTTAGTACACCATTTACTTAAAACGGACAAAAGTACATATAGGAGCTATATGTAAATCTGAATCAATTTCAAGAAAACTTGACACACACAAGGTTATAGTAACTTCAGTACATTGTACAAAATTGTTTGCGGGTCGGCCAATCTTTGGTTCTTTAGTGCACATTTTACATTAAATCGGACGAAAATATATATTGGAGCTATATCTATATCTGAACCGATTTTCACGACTTTGGAGACTCATTTACCTTAAATCGGACAAAACTATATATGGGTGCTATATCTAAATCTGAACCGATTTTCACGAAACTTGGCACACATCATTCTGCACCCAATTCAGTACTCTACGCCAAATGTCATGCAAATCGAATGATATATAGGGACCATGGTGCACCATTTACCTTAAATCGGACGAAACTATATATGGGAGCTATATCTAAATCTGAACCAATTTTCTCGAAACTTGGCACACATCATTCTGCACCCAATTCAGTACTCTACGCCAAATTTCATGCAAATCGAATGATATATAGGGACTTTGGTGCACCATTTACCTTAAATCGGACGAAACTATATATGGGAGCTATATCTAAATCTTGACCGATTTTCACGAAACTTGGCAGACATCATTCTAGACCTAAATGATTAGGCTGTACCAAATTTCGTGCAAATCGAAAGATATATAGGGACCGTTTACACTAAATCGGTTAAATATATATATGGGAGCTATATCTAAATCTGAACCGATTTTTCCCAATTTCAATAGGGTTCGTCCTTGGGCCAAACAAATGAGCTGTGCCAAATTTCATCCAATTCGGATCATAAATGCGACCTGTACTTTGCTCACAAAAATACATGGACAGACGGACGGGCGGACGGACATGCATAAATCGACTTAGAAAGTGATTCTATGCATATTCTCAAAAGGAACCACGTGTCTATCTCGTTTCCTTTTGCCTGTTACAAACATATGCACAAAGACATAATACCCTGTACCACAGTGTGGTGAAGGGTATAAAAATCCACGCCTATTGTATACCTCAAAAAATTATTCTTAATAAAACTATTGTAGACCTAAAAAAAACTATTCTATAAAAATCCAAGCCTATTGTTGACCTCAAAAAAAAAATATTCTATAAAAATCCACGCCTATTGTAGACCTCAAAAAAACTATTCTTTTAAAAACCACGCCTATTGTAGACCTCAAAAGGTTTTTTTTTAATTCCACGCCTATGGTAGACCTTAAAAAGTTATTCTTTAAAAATCCATTCTTTAATTGTAGACCTCAAAAAATATTCTGTAAAAACCTACGCCTAGTGTAGACCTAAAAAATCATTCTTTTAAAATCCATACTCATTGTAGGCCTCACAACAATTATTATTTAATAATCCAAGCATTTTTAGGCCTCAAAAATTTTTTCTTTAAAAATCCACGCCTATTGTAGACCTCAAAAAATTATTCTTGAAAAATCCAAGCCTATTGTAGACCTCAAAAAATTATTCTTGAAAAATTCACGCCTATTGTAGACCTCAAAAAATTTATTCTTTAAAAGTCCACGTCTATTGAAGACCTCAAAAATTTATTCTTTAAAAATTCAAATCCGAAATATTATTTAAAAATCCACGCCTATTATAGACTAGATAGGCTTCGAAAAAATAATCATTAAACATCCACGAACTATATACTAGTCAAATCCACGCCTATTGTAGACCTCAAAAAACTATTCTTTAAAAATCCACGCCTATTGTAGACCTCAAAAATTATTCTTAAAAAATCCACGCTTATTGTAGACCTAAATTTTTTTTTTAAATCCACACCTATGGTAGACCTTAAAAAGTTATTCTTTAAAAATCCATTCTTTAATTGTAGACCTCTAAAAATATTCTGTAAAAACCTACGCCTAGTGTAGACCTAAAAAATCATTCTTTTAAAATCCATACTCATTGTAGGCCTCACAACAATTATTCTTTAATAATCCAAGCATTTTTAGGCCTCAAAAATTTTTTCTTTAAAAATCCACCCGTATTGTAGACCTCAAAAAATTATTCTTGAAAAATCCAAGCCTATTGTAGACCTCAAAAAATTATTCTTGAAAAATTCACGCCTATTGTAGACCTCAAAAAATGTATTCTTTAAAAGTCCACGTCTATTGAAGACCTCAAAAATTTATTCTTTAAAAATTCAAATCCGAAATATTATTTAAAAATCCACGCCTATTATAGACTAGATAGACTTCGAAAAAATAATTATTAAAAATCCACGAACTATAATACTAGTCTAATATCTAGGATTTTGTACCTCTATTTAGAAATCGCGTCGACTATGCCTTCTAGTCTAAACGCAATATTTAGCTCCGATTTTTGTGTCAGATTCTTTTTTCATTTGGGAATGATCCGCTAAAAACGAGAACTGGTTATGCTATATACCATATTTGTCATATAGAACCACTATAATAACATTTTACAGGGTATGACTGTTGCTGTTGTTAAAATTTCGCCATTATTATCGAAGCGCTCTTCGTTATCTTTTGCCCTCTTCGCAAAAAGAATATTTGCCAAATTCATTTTAATTAAATGAAAACGATTTGTTTCGACAATAATCTCCGAACTTTTAACAAGAAAAATATATTTTATTAGAACAAAAACGCAACGACTATTCACCGATATAAAAAAGGTATATATTAAATGGGATAAACAATAAAGCCAGTTGTTAGTAAGCGATTTGAGTTTCACGGACGAAAACATGAAGCTACTTCTAATAAATTTAACGGTAATGTGAACTGCTTTCATGGAAGGAAGGAATTGAGATAGGGTGTATTTTGTCTGCAGGCAGGTCAAGTTCGAAGATGGGATATATCGGTCCACGTTTAGGCATAGCTGCCATTTCAACCGAATACGCTGAAATTTGGTACAATGAGTTCTTATTGGGTATTAAATATCCCCACAAAAAATTATACATATAGGTCCACTTTTTCTAGTAGCCCCCATATAACGGTACCTCCCAATGTTCAGTATTTTGGGGTTTTTTAATCGTATTTTTCCA
This sequence comes from Musca vetustissima, assembly GCF_032173495.1. Taxonomy (NCBI): domain Eukaryota; kingdom Metazoa; phylum Arthropoda; class Insecta; order Diptera; family Muscidae; genus Musca; species Musca vetustissima. Next base: position 253,132 of record NW_026879689.1, on the reverse strand, counting down.
CCGAATTGGCTGTAAGTTAGTATTTCGAGTTCTTAATAGGTACCAAACCTCTCCACATAAAATTATAAATATAGGTAAATTTTTTCGGATATCCCCCATATAAGGGTACCCCCCAATTTTCGGTATTTTGGGGTTCTTGAGCGCGTTTTTCAACCGAATACGCTGAAATTTAATACATTGGGTTCTTAATAGGTACCAAATATCTCCACAAAATATTATAAATATAGGTCATATTTTGGGGTTCTTGAGCGCGCTTTTCTACCAAATTTGCTGCAATTTGGTATTTTGTATGGTAAGAAATCTCACCACCAAAAATTATTAATATTCGCCCCCTTTTTGGGGTAGTCCCCATATAATCCCCTTTTTTATATAAAAATAGTTATCGGATTTGTTCCGCGTTTTGAGTTTGGTTCTAAGACACTTTTGTTATCATTTCACCTGCGGAGGATACAGAGATAAAAAATAAAACGTAAGGTTCGATAATGAACTATAGCCGTATTTAGACCTAGCCCCTGATTGGAGGTTCCAGAATTTGAATAAGCTTGGAAGAATTTGAATAAGCTTGGAAGAAATAATAAGATGGGCAAAGTTCGGATGAAATCTAAATTTTCTGAAACGTATTTGGTCCAAAGAAAAAATTTTTTAAAATTTGTGTTATGGTTTACATAATCCGTTTTTAGAAATGTCGGTATATGTAAACTTTTTGGTATGTTCCCTATATTTTCATTTCTAGTAACTGTCAATATATCTATGGTGGAGGGTATCCAAAGTTCGGCCCGGCCGAACTAACCGCTTTTTCACTTGTTTTACTATATCGTTGATTTTTTTACTATATTGTTGTTTTTCTGTTTGTTTTTCTGTTTCGTAAACTGCGGTAAATTTTGGGGAAATACAGGTAGAAATCTATAAATATTATACATGGAAATGGGCATATAATCTCCATCATCAAAATAAACAAGTATCAATAAAATCATTAGGTTCGACCGGGTCGAACCATAAGGGGGACATTCATAATACCTAAAATTCCAAACTACATGCAATCAGGTTGGAAAATTCACATTCCGAAAATGAGTTGTGACGGCTGAAAAACATTTCTGAAATCCACAAAATACCGGTCCAAAACAAACTTCAATTCATTCAACATTAAAGAAATTTCAACAGAATGACTTTTCTAAATTTATTTCCTAGGAGGTAATTTATGCATTGGGAAATGGAAATGCTAACCATCAGAATGGAAACTGGGGTAGGAAATTACTCGTACCAAAACAAAACTCATATTAAAAATTGAGTTTTTCATTCACCAGGGATCCGAAATGCAAAAACACAGAGATAATTGGAAAACACAGCAGAAACACCATTATATGGAATTCGGTGGAAAAATTTTGTCTTCAAAATAACTAAAATGAGGGCTATTTTTAAATATGGATTTTTATTGACCACTTTTTGCAAACATGTATATCACCCACCAAGAATCCGTATATATATATATATATATATAAATAGGAATAATACTCTTACAAAAACATTATAAGGGATTTATTTGCCCTTACAATGTTTTTGTAAGAGGAATATAATATAAATTACCTAAAAATAAGGCAAATATTTGCAAATGAGCGTTCACATTGTTGGCAAATCACGCAAAAATTGGTTTGCTTTCAAATAACTTTGTTTGCACAAAATCAGCGATTGAAAATATTTTGTGGTCAGATTATGACAAAAAATATTTGACACTTTTCGTCAAATATTTGCCTAATGTGACGTTGCCCTAACACTATAAATCCAAAAATAGCTAACATTTCAATAAAAAAAACCTTAAGTATATTCCAGAAGAGATTTCCTCATTCCTCACTCATTCAAACCTGAAGCAACTCTATAATGAGTGAAGAAACTCTATTTATGAAAAATTGGAATCTGAAGTATACTGAAAAAAGTTTTTAATTATTTCCAACATTAAAAAAGTTATTAAATTTCTCTTAATTCTTCCATTTTCAAATGCTTCTGCAAGTAGGATATTTAGATCTTTAAAAATTTGCAAATCAGATTTAAGAATCAAAATGTCTTCAGAAACTGTTGCTGTAATTTTATTTACAAAAGAAGGCATACGTAGGAATGGAGGCCCAAACTTTGAACCCACACAAGATATGTACAATAGAAATTGGAAGAACTAATATATTTTTTTGGAATTATATTTTTAGTTATATAAGCTTGCTTTTGTCCTATATAGTATTTATTAACCAAATACAAAAATGTTGATACATGTGTAATTTTTCCCCAAATGTGTAATTTTTGTATCCTCCATATGTAATTTGTAGCTCCATTGGTGGCAACACTGGTGTATTTAAAAAACCAGTAAGGAAAGTCGTAAAGTCGGACTGGTCCGACTACATGATGCCCTTCGCCACTTTGGGTGTATTCCTCATATTTATCCTAACAGATGTCGCCTTTTCGAAGGAACATTGAACGATCTTAAATATGTGATCTTTATCTATATGCAAACCGACTTACATCAATCCCTACACATGTCATTCTGCAACCTATTTTGTAAATATGTTTTAAACAAACTTTACATATGCTATTTGGTATGCTTCACTGTTTAACATGTAATATCAATCAAGCACCCATTGATTATTTGGTGTACAATCAACATGAACAGGTCGAAATTATATATGAAAGCTATGCTATATCTAAATCTGAACTTATTTCAAGGAAACTTGCCCGAAATTAATTTATATTAATTTCAGTACGTTTCGCCAATTGGCCTAGCTATGGGTCTTTAGTACACCATTTACTTAAAACGGACAAAAGTACATATAGGAGCTATATGTAAATCTGAATCAATTTCAAGAAAACTTGACACACACAAGGTTATAGTAACTTCAGTACATTGTACAAAATTGTTTGCGGGTCGGTCAATCTTTGGTTCTTTAGTGCACATTTTACATTAAATCGGACGAAAATATATATTGGAGCTATATCTATATCTGAACCGATTTTCACGACTTTGGGACTTTGGAGACTCATTTACCTTAAATCGGACAAAACTATATATTGGTGCTATATCTAAATCTGAACCGATTTTCACGAAACTTGGCACACATCATTCTGCACCCAATTCAGTACTCTACGCCAAATGTCATGCAAATCGAATGATATATAGGGACTTTGGTGCACCATTTACCTTAAATCGGACAAAATTATATATTGGTGCTATATCTAAATCTGAACCGATTTTCTCGAAACTTGGCACACATCACTTTTTTTCGACATTCCCACGCCTCTCTTTCCCACCCCTGCCGACCGAGGGGGCGACCTCCCCTTACGTAGGGATCGCGTACACACCATGATCCGTATCATGATAAGATTTGAGACATGGTACAATTATAAAAGGTAACAGCAAATCCCAGCTGATTTGATTCCAACGTAATACTAGTGTCAATATGAATTTGACAAATTATGTTTTTAAAAATCACCCAACAGGAAAATTGGGAACGCATAAAATTTGAAATTGTTCTTTATTAAATGTGCTCCTGTATTCAATTTACTCAATCTGCCTGCTGGGAATGTTTGAGGAAGCAAATCTTTCTTCAAGGAATAACTCGCTATTCCCAGCATTTTCATATGTGTTACACATATATATGGCAATGGCTCAATTATAGGAAAGATGTGGAAGCGATAGAAATATAAATTTGATAGATTTTCTTTCATGTATTTCAATTTTATTTTGAGGATTCGAAAATATTTCATTTTCAAAATAAAAATAATTTGATGAAAATTTGTTTGTTTACATTTTTCTGTCAAATGAGTTGACACTAGTAGAACTTACAAAAACAAATTTCCATGTGGTTGTTGTATCGTTTTTTGTACAACAACACTTGCTGTTACCTTCTATTATTATAACATGGATTTGAAAGTGGAATAGAAAAACCAGCTACAGAATCTACTTCAACAGCCAGTTTGTTATTAAGTTTTACTACTCATTTAAAACTACAATTATATCACATTTTATTTGTTCTACGCTCAAGCAAAAATCTACATTAGAGCATACAGAGTTAAAGTCAATACATATTTTACTAAGTCTGCTTTTCCACAGGCAAATTTTTATTTGGCAAATACTGAATTTGTAGGCGAGAGGGGTGCAAGGAAGAAAAACAAAAATTTGTTCAGAATTTGCCATACACGCAAATTCTGCTTTGCTCTGTTCGTTGAAAACAATTTTGTTGACATTTCCTTTTGAACCTATTCGCTTTACTGACAAACAGCCGGCTTTTGTTTACAAACCTGTTTCTTTAATTTGTGCAAGTGAAATTTAATTTTTAATTTTTGCAATTTATATAACAAAATATATAAAAAATATTAAAAAAAAAATCTTTAAAATTCAAACACTTTTGACTTTTATTTTCTTTCTTTTGTATTCTGATTCGCAAATTTGGCAAAGAAAAATTTGCTAATGGAAAAGCAAGCGAAAATTTCAAAAGAGAAAACAAAAAATTTGCCAAATAAAAATCTGCCTGTGGAAAAGCAGACTAAGAGTATCTCCCATAGAGTAATTCGTGCGGTGGAAGTCTACATATAACCAAAGACATAGAAACCGTAAAGACTTGACAAAATGCATTTTGACAAAATAGTTTGTGAAAAAAGTATCCAGGGGGAATCAGGCATAACAGAGGCATGTTAACAATAAAAACGCAAATACGCGATAATGTGTGTATAAAATATAAATAAAATCAGAGATCTGTACTCAAAAAATCGGTTTTTATTTTGTAAGCTTGCGATATAGCGATTAAAACTTTAATATTGTTTGATCTGTTGTTATGATATCGTAACAACAGAGGAAAAGCCATCTATTGGAAATTGTGGACGTATCGATTGTCCTATCTTTATACTTTTATGTCTTTGGTATAACAGTTGATAGTGTCTACTAGATCGGAAAGGAACATTTATTCTCATGGTACAATTATAAAAGGTAACAGCAAATCCCAGCTGATTTGATTCCAACGTAATACTAGTGTCAATATGAATTTGACAAATTATGTTTTTAAAAATCACCCAACAGGAAAATTGGGAACGGATACAATTTGAAATTGTTCTTTATCAAATGTGCTCCCGCATTCAAGTTACTCAATCTGCCTGCTGGGAAAGTTTGAGAAAGCAAATCTTTCTTCAAGGAATAACTCGCCATTCCCAGCATTTTCTTATGTGTTACACATATATAAGGCAATGGCTCAATTATAAGAAAGATGTGGAAGCGATAGAAATATAAATTTGATAGATTTTCATTCATGTTTTTCAATTTTTATTTTGAGGATTCGAAAATATTTTATTTTCAAAATAAACATAATTTGACGATAATTTGTTTGTTTTTTTACATTTTTCTGTCAAATGAGTTGACACTAGTAGAACTTACAACAACAAATTTCGATGTGGTTGTTGTATCGTTTTTTTGTACAACAACACTTGCTGTTACCTTCTATTATTATACCATGATTCATTCTAATAGAAGAAATTAGGAAATCCGAAGGTATATTACCATTTAATATTTTTAGTACCATCATAGTATTCAACATAATTAATTTTAACCTACTAGAATAAGATGGCAACACAAAACGACTATTCTAATGTAATCCTCTCAGTGCAAAAAGTAAAAATTTGTTTCTGCACGAATTCGATTTTATCAGAATATATTGCATATTGGGGATCCCATACAACAGAACCATATTCAAAGACATAGAAACCGTAAAGACTCGACAAAATGCATTTTGACAAAATAGTTTATGAAAAAATATCCAGGGGGAATCAGGCATAACAGGGGCATGTTAACATTTAAAACGTAAATACGCGATAATGTGTGTATAAAATGTAAATAAAATCAGAGATCTGTACTCAAAAAATATTTTTTTATTTAATAAGCTTAAGATATAGCATTAACAACGTTTAATATTGTTCTCTCTGTTGTTATGATATCGTAACAACAGAGGAAAAGCCATCTGTTGAAAATTGTTTACGTATCAATTGTCCTATCTTTATACTTTTATGTCTTTGCCATATTCTAAAATAGGTCTAACAAGAGACGTAAATAGTTGTTTTGTTATATAGAAGAATTCTTGAATTCTTTGGCCCACCGTTTTATAAATCCTAAGACACCGAGGATTGTTAAAATTTAATTTTGGATCCATTAGAATACCAAGATCAACGAAAGAATCTACATTTGATAAAACCGAACCATTAATATAGTAATGTCTTATCGAAGAAGAATTTCTAGAAAAACACATACGTTTACATTTATTTAAATTCAAGGCCATACAATTTAGTCTGCACCATTGAAATAGGCTATTTAAATCATGCTGGAATAAATCAGCTTGCTTTTCAGAATGATGGGTAATGAAGAACTTGACATCATCTGCATACATTAGCAATTTGGAATGCGATACAAAATTTGGCAAATCATTTACAAACAATAGAAACAGAATCGGGCCTAGGTGACTTCCTTGCGGAACACCTGATGGAACATTAATCGATTTTTAAAGACATCCCTCAAACAAAACTAGCTGTGTCCTATTTTGTAAGTAAGATGAAATCCAATTTACCAAATTTTTACTAAAGCCAGTATGATTTAATTTATAAAGTAGAAGTTCATGGTTAACCCTATCAAAAGCTTTACTAAAGTCTGTATAAATTGTATCAGTTTGTTTACGCTGAACAAATAAAAGACCACTACGAAAACCATGTTGATATGGACTTAACGAAGGGTTGACTTTTGTGTGAAATAACGGTAGTAATAAACTTTCGAACAATTTTTTGTATTTTAAAATTGTAGGCTTAGAAGAAACTTTTCTTTTTAGATTAACAAATTTATAAAATGATTTTGTATTGGATTTAAAATTATCCTTAATCTTGTCAAGATAAAGATTAAACAACCTTCGGGATTCTATTGTATATTTCGATCTAGCAACAGAATAGTTAGCCTGATTTTTTATATTTTCTAAAAATTTTATTTTTTGAGTTTTTTATACTTGAAAATTCGCATGTATTACATGGATGTCTATCAGTGTTTCTAGTAGGAACACATTCAGAAATAAATTTGTTTAGAGTAACATAAAATGTATCTATTGTAAACTCGAGATCAATAGGACTCTTACAAAGGCATATAGAGGTCCAATTTACAGATGAGATAAGTGAGTTGAGTTTGCAAAAGTTCGTTTTTATGCAATGAAAGCCACTTCACATATGGCATATTAAAATCGCCAAGAACTAATAATATATGCATTCTGGACCTAATTTAGTACTCTGTGCCAAATTTCGTGCAAATCGAAAGATATATAGGGACTTTGGTCCCCCATTTACCTTAAATCGGACGAAAATATATATGGGAGCTATATCTAAATCTGAACCGATTTTTCCCAATTTCAATAGGGTTTGTCCTTGGGCTAAATAAGTGACTTGTCCAAACTTCATCCGAATCGGATCAGTAATCTTAATTCCAAATTTCAGGATTGCAAATCTATCTGTTCACCCTACTCCAAATTTAGTGCCCATACTTACAAATTTCCAAACCTACATCTAAACCCCAATCCTACAACCCAATTTCAGGATTCCAGCCCGATTGTTTCACCCAAATTCAAATTGTACCAAATTTAGTATTATTTAGTGCACATGAGTTAGAATTTACATAACTTCTTACATACCCCAATCCTAAACTCCGACATTAATATTTATTCCATATTTCAGGATTCCAGCTCTATCGGTTTACGCAAATCGAAATTTAGTACTATTTGGTACCCAAATGAACAATTTTCCAAACGTACATCTATAACCCAATCCTACACTCAAACAGTAATTTTATTTCCAAAATTCAGTGTTCCAACTCTATCGGTTCCAAGTTGTACCGAATATATTACCAAATCTAACAACATATCCCAATCCTAAACTTTGGGGCACCATTTACATGAAATCGGACGAAACTATATATGGGAGCTATATCTAAATCTGGACCGATTTTCACGAAACTTGGCAGACATCATTCTAGACCTAAATGATTAGGCTGTACGAAATTTCGTGCAAATCGAAATATATATAGGGACCGTTTACATTAAATCGGTTTGTTTACAATTTAACATGGACAGACAGACGGACATGCATGCATAAATCGACTTAGAAAGTGATTCTATGCATATTCTCAAAAGGAACCATGTGTCTATCTCGTTTCCTTTTGCCTGTTACAAACATATGCACAAAGACATAATACCCTGTACCACAGTGTGGTGAAGGGTATAAATAATAGCTGACAATCATTTGAAATGAATTCAAAGCCAGTGTAAATAAATTCATTTTTGGTCTGTTCCAGTACTTTTTAATAGTAAATCTAGTAAAAGGGAAACATTTCAAAATTGCTCTCAGAGTGCAAAATAATTTGAAAAGTTCGGGAACACAAATCTAGTAAATATGCCAAAATTTAATGGTAATACTTCAAAATCAACATAACAGCCAATCAGAAGTAGGCATTCGTATTTACCAGTTTTACTCGACCAAATTTCTCGAGTAAAAAGTTTACAAAGAGAGAGCCATTTTGTTTTGTGCTCTCTTAAATTTGAGTCAATGTTTTACGAGTTTTGTGGGTTGAGGAACGGTTTTCGAGTAAAATGTTGCAAAACATGTAAAATGAGTAGAATCTTTTAGGTTCTGGAACGGAACTTTTATTTTCAGGATTTCGTAAATCCACATCAGTACGTATGTAAATTGCCATGGTATAATAATAGAAGGTAACAGCAAGTGTTGTTGTACAAAAAACGATACAACAACCACATGGAAATTTGTTGTTGTAAGTTCTACTAGTTCTACAAACAAATTATCATGAAATTATTTTTATTTTGAAAATGAAATATTTTCGAATCCTCAAAATAAAAATTGAAAAACATGAATGAAAATCTTTCAAATTTATATTTCTATCGCTTCCACATCTTTCCTATAATTGAGCCATTGCCACATATATGTGTAACACATATGAAAATGCTGGGAATAGCGAACGATTTGCTTCCTGAAACTTTCCCAGCAGACAGATTGAGTAAATTGAATACTGGAGCACATTTAATAATGAACAATTTCAAATTGTATGCGTTCCCAATTTTCCTGTTGGGTGATTTTTAAAAACATAATTTGTTAAATTCATATTGACACTAGTATTACGTTGGAATCAAATCAGCTGGGATTTGCTGTTACCTTTTATAATTGTACCATGGTAAACATGGTATAATAATAGAAGGTAACAGCAAGTGTTGTTGTACAAAAAACGATACAACAAGCACATGGAAATTTGTTGTTGTAAGTTCTACTAGTGTCAACTCATTTGACAGATAAATGTAAACAAACAAATTTTCATCAAATTATTTTTATTTTGAAAATGAAATATTTTCGAATCCTCAAAATAAAAAGTGAAAAACATGAATGAAAATCTATCAAATTTATATTTCTATCGCTTCCACATCTTTCCTATAATTGAGCCATTGCCACATATATGTGTAACACATATGAAAATGCTGGGAATAGCGAGTTATTCCTTGAAGAAAGATTTGCTTCCTCAAACTTTCCCAGCAGGCAGATTGAGTAAATTGAATACAGGAGCACATTTAATAATGAACAATTTCAAATTGTATGCGATCCCAATTTTCCTATTGGGTGATTATTAAAAACATAATTTGTCAAATTCATATTGACACTAGTATTACGTTGGAATCAAATCAGCTGGGGTTTGCTGTTACCTTTTATAATTGTACCATGCATGGTAGATTGCCTATTAAACAATCATATGTTGAGTTGCGAATCAGCTGTAAACAAAAAATTTCGATTCTTAACCCCCTACTTTTGACGGAACTTTTGTTTTGATCATATCTTTATCTGTTATTTTCTTCCACACCATGTTTGTACGGCGTAAGATTTGTCATGGCCATGGACTTATAGTTGAAATTTTGTAAGAGACCGGTGATAAAATCAAATCTGTCCATTGGACGCACATAGATTCAAGATGTTTTTGAACCCATTACGTACTAGAACTATTTCCAGCTTGAAACGTTTGTCACACAGACGATATGAAAGCAGCAAAGTTCCCGAGACCAAAGTCGAAGAGGCGACTGATTCAGTCGGCCAGTCTAAATTGTTACAGAATATGTTGGAACCCGATGAGGTAGTGAGACCGAAAATCGATCCCAAAGAAACGTCCATAATACTTTTCCCCGGCCAGGGTACCCAGTATGTTGGCATGGCCAGTAAACTGATGCGTTTCCCAGAAGCAAGGCGTATCTTTGATTTGGCCAATGAAGTATTGGGTTATGATTTGTTAAAACTATGTCTGGAAGGACCAGTGGATAAATTAAATCGCACCGAACATGCCCAACATGCTGTAATGGTATCGTCACTTGCCGCCCTAGAGCAGCTGAAAGAGGAACGCCCCAAGGCGATTGATACGTGTGTGGCAACTGCTGGCTTCAGTTTGGGTGAAATAACAGCGCTCGTATTTGCCGGAGTATTGCCATTCGACAAGGCCCTGAAATTGGTACAGATTCGTGCCAATGCTATGCAAGTGGCCTGTGATCGTGTAGCCGGTGGTATGGCAATGGTTCTGTACGGACCGGATACGGAAATCGGTGCCGCATGTGCCAAAGCAGTTCAATGGTGCGTTGACAAGGGTATTGAAAATCCCTATTGTGGTGTATCGAATTATATGTTTCCACACTGTAAAGTTGTTGGGGGTAATATCGAGGCCATAGAGTTCTTAGAGAAAAATTCCAAGGCATTGAAAATAAGGCGAATCAAGCGATTGCCAGTCAGTGGAGCGTTTCACACACCACTTATGGAAGATGCCATAGAACCGTTTGCAAAGGCCCTAAAGAAAATTCCCCTACAGGAACCAATTATACGGGTTTATTCCAATGTTGATGGAAAGCCGTATAGGCATGTGCCGCACATATTGAAACAGCTACCGAAACAGGTAATTTCCGCGATATTTTGTGTTTTTTTTTTTTTAATTAAATAAAATTCTTTGTTTTAAATTGCAGATTGTTCGCCCCGTTAAATGGGAACAGACAATGCATCAAATGTATGAACGTCAGCAGGGCCTTGATTTCCCGCGAACATTTGAGTGTGGACCCGGAAAAGGTTTAGTTCAAATTTTAGAAAAAGTCAATGCTAAAGCTGCCAACACAGCATTGAGTATAGAAGCTTAATTGAATCTTTGTAGAATGTGGTTTTGTTGATATATTCCTAATAAAAAAGATGTATATTTGTTATGTTTGTATGAAGCGTAGTTTTTAATGCATAAATTTAAAAGTCAATCGATTCCAAAGCGGGTCAAGACGGGGCTTACCAAAAATGTGCAGAGTATGACCCAATCCATATCAAAAACCTTCTGGGGATTGGAAGGAAATTATGTTTATCATCAGTATGAGCTAGTCCTATTGGCTACAACTTCAGACCTCCAGATTATGTTTCAGACACATATGGATAGGGGAATTCTGAGCTCTAAATCATAGTTTTGATTAATTGTATCATTAGATTAAAACATTTTTTTTATTTAAATTTAAATCCAATAGTATTGGAGTATTTTGATATTACCCGCTGATTTACTGTTTTAATATACCCAGCCAGCTACATATTTTTTATATGAATGAATGTCACCGCAGTTTCCTCATATTGGTTCCATTTCCTACGTTATATTGCTCTAGCCAATTGTATTTGTGCACTCTACTATTTCATAATAACAAAAACAAACACAATTTCAAAATGCAAACTATATTTGTTGATCTTAATTTCATGTCACAACAACAAAAAATTATCTTTTTATAGCACATAATCTCTTTTATAAAAGATGAAATGAAAAATGATGATTGACTTGCATTAAAATTCATTAATTTTTTTACAAAAAAATATGTAATTAACTTAGCCACTTAAATATAACTTTGTATAAATGTCTTTAGCTTTTCTCATCACGTGTACGCATACGAAAAACAAATGCGGCGCCTTTATTTTTGCGAAAGTTTTCATATGGGTCGTTCATATTAACACCGACACCCTACAAATGGACACAAAAAAAAAAACATTGAATTAAAAATGATAAAAATTTCAATGGCAGGAATCAACATACTTTGTATAAATCTTTTCGATCTCTTACTTCACCGCCGGATATGGGCTGATCAATACCCTGATTTTTTGTACCTAGACCGGTACCAGCGCCGGACCAACCCATTTTCATTAACATTTGATGCCCTTTATTTGATTCGTCAATGAAATCATTTGGTTTTGCAAAAGTACTTCCTCTAAAAAGGTAGTTGGAGTTAAGAAGGAATTCATCAAGAATTATAAAACAGCCTACTTACAAAAAGCTTGGAGGTGTAACTGAGCGTTCTCTTTCACGTCTTGTGTTGCGATCATTTTCTCTGTCACGGTCACGTTCCCTTTCTCGGTCTCGTGGAGGGGAACGTCTAGGCGAACGGCTTCTTCTATTGTAACGATTATTACGTCCGCCTCCACCTCCTCCTCTGTCGTTGCGATTCGGTGTGGCACGTACTGGCGAACGAGAGCGTGATCTTGAACGCGTCCTCGACTTACGAGGCGAAGCAGAACGGCTACGACTCTTGGATCTATAAAAAAACATATTTATATCGGCATTAATTCACCAACTGTACGCCAGATTCTTCGAAAGATATGTATCTATTTTTAAATTACCTATAGCACCGTTTGTTTGTCTTTTTGGGTTTTGGTTTTTCCAAAACAATTGGACTTGGTGAACGTGATTTTTCTCGAACTCCATTTCGAATATCTTCTTCCTTTTGTTTACGTGCAGCATTTTTGACTTTGTAATATTCGTAGAGACCCAATTTCTCCCAGCCCTCACTGAAATACAGAAAAAATGACATATACATAAATCACCTTAAATTTCAATTCGGCTCAAAACCACTTTTACTTACTTATCTCTTGGCCTATCGTGTGTGGGTAATGAATAGAAAGCTGCCAGAGCATTTGTCAATCTTTCCGTTTGTGGAGCTGGTGGTGGCAAACGAATATCCTCCGGATCTAAGGGCTTATAATTGTAGTCCTCCAAACGTATTAGCGGCACCATAAGGCCGGCTGGTAAATCATAATATGCAGCCGAAGGTTTGGGATCCTCTTCAGGTTCTTTCGACGATAGTTGGCCATCATCAACTGGGCCCATGGCATGTGGTGTTATTGTTTGATTATCATAAGCATTTGTTGGCTGTTGTTGTTGTTGTACCATTTGCAGGGCGGCAGCAACATTCCGAAGATCCACATTTAAATTGGAGACATTATTCAGGATTTCTCCAGGATTAAGGGAATTAGGTGGAGCATTGATCATGGCTTGATTTTGCGGAATGTTGCTATTCATTTGAGCGTAAGGAGTTTGTTGCATTAGGGGTGGAATTTGTTGATTGCTGGCCACCACCACACCTGACCCAGCGGTGGCAGCAGGATTAACAAAGCCCGGTGGTGGCTTTGATAAATCCGGTATAAAGAAATTGTTTGCTGCAGCTGCTGGGGCATTTGGAAAACATTGAGCATTGTTGGTATTTGTATGTGCCGCTGAATTGCCAAACGGATCCGTGTCATTCATAGGGGGCATTGCCATTTTTTGGCCCATTAACGTGGGCATAGTTTTGGCTTGTGTTTGCTGCTGCTGCTGATTTCCTAACGGCATTATTCCCGAATTTGGCATAACACTTGCCAACATTTGCTGTTCCATTTGTTGTTTTTGTTGTTCCAATTGTGTTATCTGTTGTGCAGCATGTTGTATAAACATTTGATGTTGTTTTTTATAGCTAAAAAAATATATAGTATTATTATACGAATGAATTTGTGTTATATGAATGCTTCCAGAGGAGCTTTCCTCCATTTGAGAATATCATACTTATCCATTTGCGTTTTCAGAGCCTGAGTAAATTTGCTTGTCGTTTCATGATGTAAATTTTGCAAATTTGTTTTATACTCTTGCATTGAGGAATCCGGTGATTGTAGTTTCGATATAACGCATGCATCGAAAAATTTCGCTTTCGATTCCCACAAAGATAAGAGTTTTGTTAGTTTAGCCCGCTGATCGGTATTGGCAACTATATTTTTTTTTTTTGGGAAAATATATATGTGTAATTAGAGAATATTCGTAAGGTTAGTTCGGTTGAGAAACTTACTTAAATCGGCACTACAGAACATTGGAATAACCACATTCTCTAAGCTATTCTTCAAATCATTGGCATTTTTCCGAACACTGTAAAATAATCAATAATTATTAATGCTTCATTTTTTAGGAATGCTGGACATGCACAAAGGCCTTTAAAGCTTGCAGCAAATTGTAAACAAATAAAAGGAATTAAATTGTCGTACTGTAAATTATTATCCCTTTGAAGGACAGTTATTGTTTGTTGCTATCTTGTAAATGTGAATTGAAAATGTTTTTTGCGTTTGTGGGTTAGAGACTTGTCAACTGATTTCTTATATAGTTTTATATTCAGACGATGGCTTTTGGGAGTACTTGGAAAATATGGAACTAGTACTGTTTAACGAGTGTGTATAATATCATTTATTTTGTTTTAACAGTTGTGAATGGAGCGGTTTAGAATTCTATTATGAAGCCATATTTTCACTTTTCACATTTAAAAGTGCAACAATAACATATTAGAAACGTATAACGTATACAACAAATAAAACAAAATATATACTTACCAATGGTGCAGTATATCATTAATTAAATATATAAGATGCAATTTTTGCTGAAATGTTGAACCATCTGCCAAAGCCCTAAAAATAAATTAATAAAGAATATGTTTTTGTTGTTGTTGTTTTTCGATTTGCTCTGTTCGCTCGTCTGCTTTCAGAGTTGTAGGCGTTGAAATACATTTTAATATCTAAATGGTCATGTCATGTTTATTTTAAGGTAAGAGTAGTCCGTCATCTCTTTAGTACGTAAGTCCAAAATAAAACAAATGAAATACTACAACTCATCATGTAACAACATCCAGTAACAACAATAAGCAAAAGTCCTTCTCCATATGCAGCGAACGAACAACATATTATAAGGCAGTAGTTTGATGTGAGCGGTTTTGTTTTATAAACCTCGATCGGTCTCAGAACAATAACATAGTTATTCAACAGTGGTAGTAGTAGTAGATACGATAGTATACAATAGTTATAAATACAATAAAAATTAGTTTCAAATCAAACTTATAAGTAACACGCATACTTCTTTAAAAGATATTGTAAAACGACATTGTTTTTAGCGCTGTCGGATGAATGCTGTAATATCCAGTTTTTGCCTAAAATTGCAACATTTAAAAATATTACTTCATTTGCCAACCAACAGAAAAATTAAATATATATGTAAAAATATTGTATAGGTATTACAACAATAAAAGAAATATTTTTTTTTAAAGTTAACTTCTACTAGAGAAATTTAGAATGGAACAAAATAAATACTATTTGATGATATGGTTTCTTTTTTATATTTACCTTGAGAAATACTATCCTTGGTGCAGGCATCAATTATCGGCTGCAATATGCCATCAAATTCTTTAAGGGAGATATTTTGTTCCTCGGCTTGTTTTTCCAATTGTTTATTTTGTGCTTCCTCTATCGCTTCTTCAATTTGTTTCTTTTGTTGTGTCACCAGTGCCTAAATATGTCCCATTGTGTGTTGGTTTCAATATTTATGGTATTTGTTTGATTTTTTCGAAAATTCAGTTTCATATTTGATAGGGGATTGCAACAAATATATTTTGCACAGAGACATATGTTGTTGTTTAAATGCAAATGCATTTCAAACAGTTTTATATGTGTTTTGTTTTTGTAGCGGATATTATGGATTTTTAGTTTTGGGATTTTTCGAGTTTGGTTTTTTTAATAAAAAATATACAAGTAAAGTAAAATTTTAAATGTAGAAATTTCATAATGTATTTAATGGTATGTAAAAAAGAAAAATAAAATTAAATATAGGAGCATATGATTATATTCGGAAAAATATACATCCCCCTCTTAAAGAATAGTTTGTATCCCCCGATTTGTTACTTCAGGAAATATATACATAAGAAAGATATTTAAACAAATATAGAAAAAAAAAGAAACGATGACCAAACAGCCAAAATATTTTACATACAAGACGGTGAACACAGCAGCAGCCATTTTTTTAGGATTTTTTTTTAAATTTTGTTATTTCTGATAAGTGACTAGTTAAAATCGCAATGTAATTTGAGAAATACAGTTTTTATTGGAAGACATTTATTTAATGCATTTCAACTGAATTGAGAGAAACACAAAAACCTTTATATAATCATAACTAAAACATAACAACCATCATCAAAATGGCTTAAGTTGATGTAAACTGGTAGGAATATCTCACTCATATCCCAAGAACCCGATGAGCATCCAAACCACAAACAAACTTTTCGTATATTT
Organism: Musca vetustissima; assembly: GCF_032173495.1. Classification (NCBI taxonomy): domain Eukaryota; kingdom Metazoa; phylum Arthropoda; class Insecta; order Diptera; family Muscidae; genus Musca; species Musca vetustissima. The sequence continues at coordinate 236,689 of NW_026879689.1, read as the reverse complement.
AGATATCAGGGTATCAGCATGGTCGGTACAACCAAGGCTGAGACAATACCAAAGACGTTATCGTTATACATCGAATGCAATGAAATACCTATCAACGAGAGAACTTTCCACACAATTTTCGAGGATAGTTTAAGAAAAAGCTGATAATATACCAAAGCACAGGCAGATATGTTATGCATATCCGATATGTTTTTAAATGGAGTAGCTGAATATACAAAAAAAAAGCACGAGAATTAAAACTTCGCTCTCTAAATTGAAAATAGGGCGCAATGTTGGCCACTCGCAACAACAGTTGATCTGACGCTTGACGAAAAATATTGAAAGAAATAATAAAAGATATATGATTTTTAATAAATATTTGAGAAATATGTAGAGTAACTTCGGGTAATATGGACCACCATTTTCTTTTTTTAAATTGAGTGGCTTGACAATGAGGATCAGTAAGTTAAAGGTAGGTTATGGATTGGTTGTGATAGGTCCCACTTCTTTATAGTGGTCCACATTACCCGACATTGAATATTTTTATCTAAAAATAATTATCGGCTTCAAAAATAAATAAAAATTAAAAATCACCGATTGCAAAAACGTTCGACTGTTGTGCTAAAAAATTCTCAAATCACACTTATTCAATCTGAGCTACATTTTCAACATTGCAATTATTTATTAAAAACCAAGTTTGATGTTTGTTTTCACTAATTAGGAAAACATTTATCAAGGCGGCATTGACATATTTCAAGCATTTTCTTAGATATGGGGGTGGTCCACATTAGACGTATGGTCCACATTACCCGAAGTTACTCTACTGCAACTTCCGATAACGTCAAATATTAACACACCGAAAATAGTCCCAAGGACACAGAAAAAAAAATTGGACCTTTAATGATCACTAGTTTAAATTAGCTTTCGGAAAACCCGAGTCCATCAAATTGAGTCAAAATTAGCTTCCGTATACATTCAATTAATAGGGTTAGCTTTGTCCACACATAATTGCTGCTTTGCAATAAAGTGAGAAAAACATTGAAATGATTTGGGTCGGATTAACTTCCGTATACATTCGAATAAAAGGGTTAGCTTTGACCATAATTGTAACTTTAAATCTGACAAATACTTTTGAGATAAATTGAAAATACTTCGAAGTCAGTCTTACATCTGTCTTATTGCTGTCCAAGAATAGAAGTAAATAAAAATATAAGTAAAGTAGTATATTCGGAGGGATAGGATATGTGTTTTCCAACACATCTTCTTCGTATTTTGAATTGGAAAATTGCGATGGATACGCCCTCTACAGTGAAAATATTAAGCGGAACATTTAGCAGAAACTGCAAAATACGCCAGTTTCTTAACAAGTTATTTTAAAATATTGTTACGAATATAACTTTAGATTTAAGTTAATTTAGATGAATTCCGTTAATTTAAGAATTTGAATTGTAACGTAAATTTCTACTACGCAGTTTATTTGAATAACTTCACAACAACAACCACTGTATAGATTTTTCTACATCCTTCCATTTCCTCTCTCATTTTCTATTTTGTTATTGTCGTACAATTCTTGTTAAATGTTATTCCTCTTTCTTTGTTATTCCCTCGCCTGTATATGTGTTGTTGTTATTCCTCTTTCATTGTTATTCCCTCGCCTGTATATGTGTTGTTGTTATTGTAAGTTTGTTTACTCAAGTTTGTTGTTGTTATTGTTCACTCAGTAATTTTGTTGTTGTTATTGTTACTCAATGTGTCTGTTGCATTGGTAGATTGTTCGTGATCTAGGTGTTACCAGATCGTCTAGAAACTTCTGTAGCGGCAGGCAGGGCTCATATAAATAGAGGGAATGGAAAGGCAGTGAGTTAGTTGTGAATCAGATCGCGAATTGAAACCGTCGTGTAAAGTAAAGTGCAAAGTAAAGTTGTGTGAATAAAATCATTGTAATAATCGTAATCAGAACGAACCCGCGTTTTATTTGGTACGAACTGTATCGGGAAATAAAACAACGTCTACACGGGATTTAGTAAAACCCAAGAACGTAACAATTGGTGTCGGAAGTGAGATTACGATAATACTACGATGAAGTTTAAGGATCTACGAGTGGAAGACTTGAAGAAGGAGCTGAATAAATTGGAATTGTCCTCTACTGGCAACAAGGCTGAGCTACAAAAACGTCTGTTGGATGAGTTCGAGCGCCGTGGTATGAACATCGATACATATGAGTTTGACAGTAAGGATGAAGTGGATTTATCGGAAATGGGCGAATCCAACGGTGGGGAAGTCTCGTCAGTAGCTGCCAGGGGTGACGATTTCAGAGAAATGCTGGCTAAAATGTTCGAAGAGAATTCCAGAAACACGAGACGAATGTTCGAAGAGAATTCCAGAAAGTCAGAAGAAAACTCGAGACGAATGTTCGAAGAGAATTCCAGAAAGTTAGATGAACTCAAGGCGGAGAATTGTAGAATGTTTGACGAAAATTCGAGAATAATGAACGAGAAACTCGAGAAAATTACAGAAGTTATTGGAAGGAGAGTGGAAACCGTGGAGGTCCAAATTAAAGAGTTGGATAAGAAAGTGCAGTCGGTCGACGAGAAGATTCTGTCTGTGGATGAGAAATTTCTGGCCCACGACCACAGGTTTACGAATCTGGAGAAGAAAATTTCGGAACTGGAAATTAAAGGTGGTCCGGTGCGAGTTCCTGATAACGCACTAAAAATCAAACCTCCTGTATTCGACGGCTCTACGTCATTCAATGTTTTCAAGTTACAGTTCGAGACAGTGGCTTCTAGAAATACGTGGAACGACAGCGACAAAGCGGTTGCACTACTTCTGGCATTGAAGGGCAGTGCTGCTGATGTTATACGGAGTATTCCTGTCGCTTCTAGGAACAACTATGAAGATGTTATTGCTGCACTGGAACGTAAGTACGGTGGCGAACATAAACAAAACATCTACCTTATGGAATTAAGGGGAAGAGTACAGAGGGCAAACGAGACGTTACAAGACTTCGCAGCTGAGGTGGAACGTTTGGTGCTAATGGCGTATCCAGGAGAGAATCACCCATTGCTGGACCGTATGAAAATCGAAACCTTTGTGAATGGCATACGTGACCCTGAGATTAAATGTGCAACATATGCGTCACCAAAAGCGTCATTTGCAGAAACTGTGTCGTTTGCCCTTGCCCAAGAGATGGCAAGAATGATTGTTAAGCCCCAGACCCACAAGATTAGCCAACTGGAGACCGAATGTTACGAACACAAATCTCTCGTCAACTTGATCAAGGACGCCATGAGGCGGGTAATAGAAGAAACAAAGTCAGTAGGGATGACTAAGCGCAGGATTAGATGCTACAACTGCGATAAAGCAGGTCATATTGCGCGCGAATGCAGAGCTAAGCGCAAACGATCCAGGTCATCGTCACCACCTCTAACGAAAGATGGTAGAAGAATGGCTCAACAGTCCACCAATGAGTCACCGTTAAACAGGATCGAGCACAGAGAAGGCGGAAAACACGATAATGCTGATGCCCTGTCTCGTCGGCCATGCAAGGCAGAATACAGGCACTGCTCAAAGGCTGAGAATAAGGAGAATATCGTTGATGTCCGACTATTGCAGTTTGAGTCGGGTGAAGATTGGTCGACGGAACAACGAAGAGATCCCATTCTGGGCAAAGTAATTTCGGCCATTGAAACGGGCAAGCGACCTAGTCGTAAAGAAATTACCTCCGAAAGCCCTCTTTTAAAATCCTATTGGGCCCAGTGGGACAGTCTACTTATAAAAGATGGCTGCCTATATCGCAAATGGGAAAGTGAGGACGGTAAATCTCACCGGAACTTGATCGTCGTCCCAGACTCCAAAATAAGAGATGTCTTGTCGGAGTTTCACGATGGGCCAAGTGGAGGACATCTTGGCATAGCAAAGACCGCTGAAAAGGTAAAGCAGAGATTCTACTGGGTCGGCTGTCAAAAATCCATTGCCGACTGGATCGCCAATTGTGAAAGGTGCATAAAAGCTAAAGGTCCAACACGGAAGAGTCGAGGCTACATGCAGCAGTATAATTCAGGAGCCCCTTTTGAAAGAATCGCAATGGATGTAGCTGGACCGTTCCCCACAAGCGACTCTGGGAACCGGTATGTCTTAGTGGTCATGGATTACTTCAGTAAATGGCCGGAGGTTTATGCTATCCCAAATCAAGAAGCCAGGACAATTGTGGATGTGTTCAGCAAAAATTGGATTTGTCGCTATGGTGTTCCATCTGAGGTTCATTCCGATCAAGGTAGGAATTTTGAATCAGCGATCTTCAAGGAAATGTGTGACTCCTACGGAATCAAGAAAACCAGAACGACGCCCCTACATCCACAATCAGATGGCATGGTGGAAAGATTCAATCGCACCCTGGAAGAGCATCTACGGAAAGTGGTGGACAGTGGCCAACGAGACTGGGATGAGCATATTCCCAAGTTTTTACTGGCTTACAGATCGGCCATTCATGATTCCACATCCCGGACCCCAGCCAAAGTTCTGTTCGGAAATGAATTAAAGCTACCTGGCGACTTGATATTCGGTGCTACCCCAAATGATGTGAACCAAGATGAAGACAGTCAAAGCTCTTTTAGTAAAGTCCACGATGCAGTTCGCCATCGAATAAAAATGGTTAGCAACCGCATGAAGGCAAGGTACGATCGAGCGGCAAATACCGATGGGTTCCAAGAAGGGCAACTGGTACTATTGTTCAACCCACAACGAAAGAAAGGACTATGCCCCAAATTGCAAACGCACTGGGAAGGACCCTACAAGATTGTCACGAAAATAAATGATGTGGTTTATCGCATCCAGAGGAGCGACAGTCCCAGGTCGAAGATGAAAGTTGTACATTTGGAGCGGCTGACCCCCTACGGAACGGGAACTGTGCCTATTCGGGACGAACAGGCTTAAGCGGGGGGCAATGTTACGAATATAACTTTAGATTTAAGTTAATTTAGATGAATTCCGTTAATTTAAGAATTTGAATTGTAACGTAAATTTCTACTACGCAGTTTATTTGAATAACTTCACAACAACAACCACTGTATAGATTTTTCTACATCCTTCCATTTCCTCTCTCATTTTCTATTTTGTTATTGTCGTACAATTCTTGTTAAATGTTATTCCTCTTTCTTTGTTATTCCCTCGCCTGTATATGTGTTGTTGTTATTCCTCTTTCATTGTTATTCCCTCGCCTGTATATGTGTTGTTGTTATTGTAAGTTTGTTTACTCAAGTTTGTTGTTGTTATTGTTCACTCAGTAAGTTTGTTGTTGTTATTGTTACTCAATGTGTTTGTTGCATTGGTAGATTGTTCGTGATCTAGGTGTTACCAGATCGTCTAGAAACTTCTGTAGCGGCAGGCAGGGCTCATATAAATAGAGGGAATGGAAAGGCAGTGAGTTAGTTGTGAATCAGATCGCGAATTGAAACCGTCGTGTAAAGTAAAGTGCAAAGTAAAGTTGTGTGAATAAAATCATTGTAATAATCGTAATCAGAACGAACCCGCGTTTTATTTGGTAGGAACTGTATCGGGAAATAAAACAACGTCTACACGGGATTTAGTAAAACCCAAGATCGTAACAATATTTATAATAAATCTAAGCACGCAAAATACCATAGTAGACATATGGATAGAATATCCACAATTCGAAACTTTTTTGCATTTTCTTGCATTTAATCAACAAACAATATCAAATTCCGAAACAGAAAACTATGAAATAAAATATCTAAATATTATATTTCACCCTCTCACTCCACATATACATCAAAGCATTATCCCACAGTATATTAACATAAAAACATATTTGTACCTATCTCTTCTCAAAGCAAAAGATGCAATATCTTCGTAAATGGATTATATAAATATGTATAGATATATAAAAGAGATGGATATGGAAAAACATTTACCGTATGTTGCGCAGTTAAATTTGCTTCCGATTGTCGTATTTGTTCTCGCAGCGTATTTTGCTGCATGTTGATCGCCTCTATTTGTGCCGTTATGGTCATAGCCAAAGACTGTTGGTTTCCACCAATATTTCCGGTATTGGGTGGCTGTGATTGTTGTCGTTGGTGTTGCTGTGCGGATTGTTGTTGCTGCTGCTGTTGTTGTTGTTGGGGATGCTGTTGCGGCGGCATTCCAACATTCATTGGCCCTGATGATGGCGGTGCGCTATTCCAAAGTTGATGACTAGGAGGTGGTTGATTCATGGCGAAATTGTTTCCATCCATCATTTGTCCACCGCCTTGGTGATGTAACATATTTGGCGGTGGTCCTTGGGTAAAATGTGCCGATTGCTGCTGTTGATTTTGGTATTGTTGCATTTGTTGCTGTGGATGCATCATTGGACCAACACCTTGTTGACCTTGTCCCTGTTGTTTTAAGTCTGAAATATGCCGACAATGTGGTATTTATTAATTTGCCGGTTGAATAAGAACTAATTTGATCAGGCTTACAAACTTGCTCGGCTTGAACACGATATTGATAATACGCCGCATACTCTCCTCCGTATAAAAATTCAAATTTTGGATTATTTTGTTGTTTTTGTTTGGTGATCATTTCAAATTCCGGTCCATTTCTGGCAACGAACTCTGCCAATTTGTCTATAATATTGCGAAGGCTCGCATCTACAAAGGAAGAAAAAGGGAGTTTTAGTTATCGAAATAGAAATGAAGAGGCGTGTGGTTTTCCATTGTCACTAATACTATTTATTCCTGATTTTTACCTCTAGGCGGTGGGGGACCATCCATTATAGCCGGTTTATTATTAAAATCTCAATTATTTATGAAATAATTTATATTTTTTATACAAATTCTAAAGATTCACGCAAAACATGTCACGAATTTTACTGCGGTTGTCAAAAGAAATATACTTTTTTCTCTAGGACGCCATATTTATGATTTGACGTTTAGGGAAAACGATTGAACACAATGAACCGTATGATGTAGTAGCGGTGCAGAGTCAAAGTAGTCAGCCGCCAGTACATTCATAGGAACGCCGTCATATTTAGCAAGCCCATGGCATACAATAAAAAAAAGAAAAAAGGAGAGTAGAGGGAATAATGTTAAATGAAAGAAAGAAATGTACACATTATGTAAAAATGTAATAATCCTAAAAGTTATAAAAAAAAATATTTATTTTTATTGTTTTGACAGCGGTCGTCCGTTGTTACCGATGGGTCCGCTTTACTCTTGCCTTGAGCAAGAGTGAAATGGTAATTGCTGAACCCTATTCCCATCAGACCGGCGCAATAACAATTGTAAACAATCTCTGTTGACGTTTACACTTCACTTTGTATGACGTTCATCCATCCTCTCGAGTTGAATTTGATCTGTGATAAAAAAATCCGCAAGATATGTGTAATATTTTAGAAAAGGAATCATAAAGCCAAGCACTTATACAATGAGTAACCCCAACGTAATACAAATAAGCGGCCAATATTCCAATGGCAGTGAAGGCCAACAACGAAAATCTTCTATTGACGAAGATCCTCCGGAAATGAGAATATTATGTTTTGAATTAACAAATTACAATAAGACAACCCAATTCCTTCTAAGTTGTGCCGGAGTTTTTGTTCTATATTTACTCTATGGATATTTGCAAGAATTAATTTTCACAGAAGAGGAATTCAAATCGTATGGATGGTTCCTAACACTAATTCAGTTCGGTTATTATATATGTTTTGGAGTAATCGAACGCCATGTAGAAGCTAGACGTAGTGGTATGCCCGCTACGCAAAGAAAAATACCAATGAGAACTTACGTCATTCTCGCTACCTTAACTCTGGGTACAATGGGCCTTTCAAACTCCAGTTTGGGTTATCTCAATTATCCCACACAAGTTATTTTTAAGTGCTGTAAATTAATACCGGTAATGATCGGTAGCATTCTGATACAAGGAAAACGTTACGGGCCTTTAGATTTCGCAGCAGCCTTGGCGATGTGTATTGGTTTGGCATGGTTTACGTTGGCCGATTCCCAGGTGTCACCGAATTTCAATTTGTTTGGTGTTGCAATGATATCGGGAGCCTTGCTGTGTGATGCCGCCATTGGCAATGTACAGGAAAAGGCAATGCGAGAACATAAAGCAGCAAGTAGTGAAATTGTATTGTATTCATATGGATTGGGTTTCATATATTTGTTTGTCATTATGATGGTAACGGGTAATTTCTTTAGTGACTTTGCCTTCTGTTTGCAGGTGAGTAGAACATTATATACGCGAAAAAAATGAATAATCCACAATTGTTTCATTACAGCACTCCAAAGAAGCATTCTTCTATGGATTTTTGTTCAGTCTTTCTGGATATTTGGGAATTCATTTTGTATTGGCACTGGTAAAAAGTAGTGGAGCTCCTATTGCTGCCACTGTAACAACAGCCCGTAAAGCTGTCACAATTGCAATTTCCTTTATATTCTTTAGTAAACCCTTTACCATACAGTAAGTAGTTATAATATTCTCAAATATGGCACCTTTTTTAAATCGCGTTTTTTTCTTTACAGATATGTTTGGTCCGGTCTTATTGTTGTTCTGGGAATTTATCTAAATGTTTATAGTAAGAAACATAAATTGACGCTAAACGATATTAAACATAAAATTAAGCACATTACCTTCAATGGACGAACGTCAATATCGCGTAAATATTTAGTCGAAGTTTAACGACATAAAATAGTAGATAATTACGACTCAATTTTATACCAAATTGTAACAATTATTTTAGTGTAGACTATTGTGTTTAAGTATAGCTATATTTACAATTAAAAAATATATATATACTACAATAAATCAATTTAAAATTCTTAACGTTTCTAACTTATATCGAACTCCATGACTCTTTTGATCATTTCCTGTCGTTCTTTGGCTGAAACAACTTGTCCAACCATGCGATCCAAATATGTTTGCTGATGTTTAATAATAAATTTATTACATTGCATTATAGTTGCGCCAGTATAAATAGTATTGAACTTAGCAGGGACATCACCAACCTAAAATAATAAATGAGAGTTATTAGGAACAAATAACAATTTGATCTGCTGCTACACTGCATACTCACACTTGTGAGTAGTGGTAATATACTGGTAACAAATCTATAAGCATGATGTGAACATCTTAGTATTGCTATTTTCGTTCTTTCATTACAGTACTTAACACGAAAGCCATGCTCCAATAGTCCGACACCATACACACCGTAATATTTTTCTACATGGGACAGTACACACTTGGCCAACACTTGTTCTTTGAGATACAGCACGTTGAGATTTGTGTTCTTGGGAATAATCCGAACTACGATATATCTGAAAGTAAATGATATATTATTTTTAAATGTATCCTAGGTTTTTAATTTATATATTTACCTATTTTTAACGCGAACCATTTTCCTTCTTCGTTTTTTTAACTCTGGGTACAATGGGCCTTTCAAACTCCAGTTTGGGTTATCTCAATTATCCCACACAAGTTATTTTTAAGTGCTGTAAATTAATACCGGTAATGATCGGTAGCATTCTGATACAAGGAAAACGTTACGGGCCTTTAGATTTCGCAGCAGCCTTGGCGATGTGTATTGGTTTGGCATGGTTTACGTTGGCCGATTCCCAGGTGTCACCGAATTTCAATTTGTTTGGTGTTGCAATGATATCGGGAGCCTTGCTGTGTGATGCCGCCATTGGCAATGTACAGGAAAAGGCAATGCGAGAACATAAAGCAGCAAGTAGTGAAATTGTATTGTATTCATATGGATTGGGTTTCATATATTTGTTTGTCATTATGATGGTAACGGGTAATTTCTTTAGTGACTTTGCCTTCTGTTTGCAGGTGAGTAGAACATTATATACGCGAAAAAAATAAATAATCCACAATTGTTTTATTACAGCACTCCAAAGAAGCATTCTTCTATGGATTTTTGTTCAGTCTTTCTGGATATTTGGGAATTCATTTTGTATTGGCACTGGTAAAAAGTAGTGGAGCTCCTATTGCTGCCACTGTAACAACAGCCCGTAAAGCTGTCACAATTGCAATTTCCTTTATATTCTTTAGTAAACCCTTTACCATACAGTAAGTAGTTATAATATTCTCAAATATGGCACCTTTTTTAAATCGCGTTTTTTTTACAGATATGTTTGGTCCGGTCTTATTGTTGTTCTGGGAATTTATCTAAATGTTTATAGTAAGAAACATAAATTGACGCTAAACGATATTAAACATAAAATTAAGCACATTACCTTCAATGGACGAACGTCAATATCGCGTAAATATTTAGTCGAAGTTTAACGACATAAAATAGTAGATAATTACGACTCAATTTTATACCAAATTGTAACAATTATTTTAGTATAGACTATTGTGTTTAAGTATAGCTATATTTACAATAAAAAATATATATACTACAATAAATCAATTCAAAATTCTTAACGTTTCTAACTTATATCGAACTCCATGACTCTTTTGATCATTTCCTGTCGTTCTTTGGCTGAAACAACTTGTCCAACCATGCGATCCAAATATGTTTGCTGATGTTTAATAATAAATTTATTACATTGCATTATAGTTGCGCCAGTATAAATAGTATTGAACTTAGCAGGGACATCACCAACCTAAAATATTAAATGAGAGTTATTAGGAACAAATAACAATTTGATCTGCTGCTACACTGCATACTCACACTTGTGAGTAGTGGTAATATACTGGTAACAAATCTATAAGCATGATGTGAACATCTTAGTATTGCTATTTTCGTTCTTTCATTACAGTACTTAACACGAAAGCCATGCTCCAATAGTCCGACACCATATACACCGTAATATTTTTCTACATGGGACAGTACACACTTGGCCAACACTTGTTCTTTGAGATACAGCACGTTGAGATTTGTGTTCTTGGGAATAATCCGAACTACGATATATCTGAAAGTAAATGATATATTATTTTTAAATGTATCCTAGGTTTTTAATTTATATATTTACCTATTTTTAACGCGAACCATTTTCCTTCTTCTAGAGTTGGGTAGTTCCGGAACGAACTAGTTCATTGGAACTATTCCGAGAAAGGAACGAACGGAACTAGTTCCAGTTCTTTAATTAATATAATTCCTTTCTCTGATCCAGTTCCTTTTTTGAACTATTTGAAGCAAAGGAACTGTATGGAGCAAAGGAACTATATGGAGTAAAGGAACAATATGTACCAAAGGAACTTTATGAAAAAAAGGAAAACAAAAAGAACGATAAAAGAGAGAGAGAGAGAGAGATTCAAAAGAACAGTGGGAAGCCTCCAAGACTCCAGCCTTCATAAAATTCGCTTGTTAATCGTCGTTCTGCCAAGACTCAAGCGACGTCGTACGCAAACCTTCGCCAACAAATGGTCTGTTCCAGTACTTTTTATACCCTCCACCATAGTATGGAGGGTATATTAATTTTGTCATTCCGTTTGTAACTCATCGAAATATTCATTTCCGACCCTATAAAGTATATATATATATATTCTTGATCTGGGTAAAATTCTAAGACGATCTAGCCATGTCCGTCCGTCTGTTGTAATCACACTATCTTCTGAAGGAATTGAGATAGGGTGCTGAAATTTTGCATAGGGTTGTCTTTTGTCTGCAGGCAGGTCAAGTTCGAAGATGGGATATATCGGTCCACGTTTAGGCATAGCTCCCATATAAGGGTACCCCCCAATTTTCGGTATTTTGGGGTTCTTGAGCGCTTTTTTCAAGCGAATTTGTAGTAAATGTATCCACAAAAAATTATAAATATAGGTCCACTTTTTCTTGTAGCCCCCATATAACGGTACCTCCTAATTTTCAGTATTTTTTGGGTTTTTATCGTATTTTTCACCGAATTGGCTGTAATTTAGTATTTTGAGTTCTTAGCAGGTACCAAATCTCTCCACAAAAAAATTTAAATATAGGTCAATTTTTTCGGATATCCCCCATATAAGGGTACCCCCCAATTTCGGTATTTTGGGGTTCTTGAGCGTGCTTTTCAACCGAATTCGCTGCAATTTTGTACATTGGGTTCATATTGCACTATTTAAAATTATAAATATCGGTCCACTTTTTCATTTCAAATACCTGTCAGTATACCTGTGGTGGAGGGTATCCAAAGTTCGGCCCGGCCGAACTTAACGCTTTTTCACTTGTTTAATAGTAAAGCTAGTAAAAGGGAAACATTTCAAGTCTCAGAGTACAAAATAATTTGAAAAGTTCGGGAACGCAAATCTAGTAAATATGCCAAAATTAGATGGCAATACTTCAAAATCAACATAACAAAAAGTTTACAAAGAGAAAGCCATTTTGTTTTGTGCTCTCTTAAATTTGATTCAATGCTTTACCAGTTTTATGGGTTCAGGAACGGTTTTCGAGTAAAAAGTTGCAAAACTTGTAAAATTAGTAGATTCTTTTAGGTTTTGGAACGGAGCTAAAATAAAAACGACGACTGAAAAAATTGAAAAAAGTTCCACCTGCTAACGAATGGGAGAAGAAGACAAAATGGCCGATGAAGATGAACTCAAAATGGTATAACCGAAAGTTTACGAATGAGGTGGGATAGAGACTAAATGGAAACCGTGTTGTTTACGAATGAGGTTTAGGCAAATTTATGATTAGGGATAAGTAAATCGACTTTCGATTAATCGACTTTTTGTATTGAAAAGTCTAATGCCATGTACAGACGAGCGTTGTTCCCTCTCTCATTCTTAATTATGAAGTAATTACATAGTTCAAAGGAACTACATTAAGGAACTAGTTCCTTTTTAAAAAAGAAACGAGAATGATCGATCCGCTACGTGTACTAGATTGCCCAACTCTACCTTCTTCGTTTTGTTTAAAATGTGGGGGCCAAAGCATAAATGCAAATTAACACAAAAACGTTCCGACATTAAATGGTTTAGACGCTGTCAGTTGAACAGGTGATAAGACTATCACAATGGGACGTATACTAAGAATTTAATTGCTATTTTTATAAATTAATTTACAACAAAAATGTAATTAAAATATATTATGTATTTCAAAAAGAATGTATGGAATAAAACTACAGTGAACTATCGATAATGTCAACTCTCAAACTGACATTAAAGTATTTAATAAATCAGGGACTTAGCGGTAAATAAGTTTGTATAATCGAAAATGTGAACCAATTCTAAAATATGTCATTAATTAGTTCACAGTATCGTGAGTTCACTGTATGTGACAACACATAATTCATTCAGTGGTCAGCACAAAAATGACTGAACTTTTGGAATACTTCTAAACACATACGCTACGAAGTTCCAAAATCTCAAATTTTTCCTTGGTTGTTTATAAATGAATTTTCTATGCATAACCGAGATTGGCATTTGTCAAATAAAATCTCAGTCAACGATTTTACATAAATCGTAATTTATTTGAAATATATTCCAAGAAAATGTCAACTTAACCGACGATTAAATGGCGATTTGTGATAAAGCACGCTCAGTGTAAATGCGCCTTTTGTTCTTTCATTTGAATTGACATTTCCTTTGTGTATATGTCCATAACTCTGATCGATGTAAATTTGAAATTAGGTTCGTTCGTTTACTTTCTCAGTAATATTTACTCAGTAAGAATTTGCAGAGAGTAAATACGAATTTTTCCTTCTCAAGAGAGAAAACTGCAAAAAGTAAACGAAGAACATCCAGTAAAAAAATTGTTTCGACACAGATGATTAAAACAACAAACAAATTGGCGCAAACTAAAAAACAGCATTTTTATTAGAAAAAAGGATAACAAGCGGAAAATTGATGTTGTTTGTTCCCCCACAAACATTTAAAAGGGTTGCAATTGATATGGGGGTGGACATAACCGATGGTGTTCCAGACATGTTAGGGATGCACACTTTTTTGCTTGGATTTGGAACCTAAAAATCGTTCGCCAATTACTCTTGTATTACCTTATTTTTAAATACTTCATCCATTCATCCATTTTGGTATTTAATGATACAAAATCAAAATAAAATTCACAAAACAATCAATTTTCTTGAGAACAATTTTTTGTTTGTTTACAAAACATAACAAAACAGCTGATTAAATATCAGCTGATGGTACATACAAGAAAATTCTTACTGAGTAAATTTCAGTAACACAACTGTCAAATCTGCTCTCTCAATTCACTCTCTTTTACTGGACTTTTAGGTAAACGAACAACATTTTGTAATAATTTGTACAAATTCGTACAAATTATTGAGTAAACGAACGAACCTATTATTGTACCATGATTTCCTTCCATACGTTTTTCGTAACTTTCGATCCATCTCAGCTCAACATTTTCCATCACTGTCGAATATTACGAATGAATAAGAAAACAAAAATACGAGTAACAACAAACACCTTTCGCTTTTATTCTTTCGTTCTAAACAAAATTTTTGTTGTTTTGTTTTTGCTTTTTTCATTCATATTTATCGATGATTTTCCTTCTTCTCATTGTACGTAATAACGTAATTGTCACCGTCAGCTATTCCCAACAAAAATTATATTTTCGCCTTTCTTTGAAGTAGAACCCACAAACACTTCTGGAGAAACTGCATAAATGTGACATCAGACAAGATGCAGTCGTCATCATTGGATAAGAAATTGCAAGGTTTTCAGTTAATAGCTCAGGAGAAATTACAGGCTATTCTCTGTTCCATTCCTGGCAAAAAAGACTTGATTATTGAACCTAATCTTATTAAACCCTTAGAACATATTTGTGCAGCATCGTGGTTAAAGTAAGTACTGGAATTCATAATCATAATTGTTTATATTAATTTAATCCAAAATCCCAATTTTTAGACTGAAGGGCATACAGCGTATTTTCAAATTAGATTCCAACAATGCAATTACACGTTCCTCCGACCAAGTTCAATTGTATATGATCCGCAGTGACCTGAACCTATTTTATCGTATAATGGATCAAATTAAATTGATCAGAAGCACAGAGGCACAATCATCAATGTCAGATGATGCATCATTCAAATATTATCATATAATTTGTGTACCTTCATGTTTTGGATATTTTGTTCGGTTGTTGGAACACGAAGGTCTGTACGGTGTTGTCGGTCTTCATAGATTTAGCTGGGATTTTATTTATTTGGACGAAGGATTACTAAGCATGGAAGTGCAAAATGTAAGTAGTATTTTCTTTTTTTTAATTAGATTGAATCGTATAGTTTTCTGAATCATTTTCATTTAACTTATAGCAGGAGCATATTTATAAAAAACTTAATATTAAAAAAAAAAAATCAACTCTCTATTTTTAAGGTTTTCTCTACAGCTTTTATGCGTTCGGATTGTTCTCTAATACCCACAATTAGTCACAGCTTACGTGTACTACACCTACTGTGTGGACGACCAAATATTATTTTGACCTATGGTGCTCATTCGGAAAACATTTTGAAGATGTTAAACAATTTGGGTTCACTACCAAAAAAATCGAATGATAATAACGAGCCGGATTTCTCAACCATGTTAATAATCGATCGTGACAAAGATTTCGCTTCGCCTCTATTGACACCTGCCATATATTCCGGTCTCCTATTAGAAGTGTTTAACAGTAATGCGGGCATGCTTGAATTAGATCTAAACAAAAACAAGATCTTACAAGAAAAATTATCAATATTCTCGATACCACCATCTAAAAGGGATAAAGAGGCGAAACCGAATAAAAACGATCAAAAGAATATTAAACCAACAACGATACGATTGAGCGGTATGCATGATGAAATTTATGCCGAAAATCGTTACAAACATTTTGCCGCTGCAAGTAGTCAAATACGTCAACAGGCCAAATCAATTAGCATGGAATTACAAAAACTCAACAATATGAAATTGGACGAAATGCATGATTATGTTAATCGTAAATTGCCCAAAATTACAGAAATGAAAACGAAGTTATTGCGACACCTAAATGCCAGTGAAAAAGTTATCGAAATGCTTGGTTCTAATTATCGCCGAGTTCAGTCATTAGAGGAGGATATTTTAAACAATGTATCACGTAAGAAAATACTGGGAGATATTGATGAATTGCTGACAACAGATGGACATAAATATAATATTTTACGACTATTGTGTCTACTGCATGTATGCGCTGGCATTACATCCGATGAACTATCTCAATTCATAAGAAATTATTGTAATTATTTTGGCTTGAAATATTTAGTGGTGTTTCAAAATCTATCACAAATAGGTTTGTTGCCAACTCCCGGAGAGGAGACTGCAAATATATTGTCTACACCACTAAATAAAAAGGCAACAAAACTCCTCTCCAATATACCCCTTAATATACCCAAATTTCAACAAACCCAGTTTCAAGCCAATGCAAATCGATTAAAACTAATGGTCTCCACGGCTGGTGCGGAAGAAATGGATAATATATCAATGGGTTCATCATCTTCGGCTTCGATTTCAACAACAGGGTCGACCACAATGTCAAACACCACGGCTTGTCCGAGTTATGTCTTCAATCGTCTTTATATACCATTGGTGGCGCAACTGTGTTCATTTCTATTGAAATCATCGAATGTTGAGGAATTAGTTACCAAACTATCAATGATTGAGCAAATTCAAATTAATGGCCAGTCCATAAAATCGTATAGTCAAAGTGTAAAACAGGGAAACGCCAAAGATTTACCATTGAAAAATCGCAATATTTTTGTATATTTGGTAGGTGGCATTACGTATGCGGAAATTGCAGCATGTAATCTAATATCGAAGTTAACGGAATCTCAGGTGTTTGTTGCATCGGATTGTATATTATCTGGCAGTGAACTGATAGCCGGAGCATTCAATGGATCTGTATGAAATGTACATATAATACATTTATAATCATATAACCATGGTGGATTTAAAGAAGCGCACATGTTTACATCTCACAAATACAATAAGAAAATTTTTATTTTTTTGCAATTTGTTAATGAATGATATTTGCTACAAATTATATAAATGTAATAATATAAATTCAAGGAAGAATAATTATTATAAAATTATTTTTATAAAATAAACATTTTTTGCATACGAAATATATATTTACAAAAGTTTTATTAAAATCCGCTTCTATTAGCAAAACCTTGAAACATACATACAGGAAATGTCGATATTAATATAAATGTTTGTTACTTCCATTCCGGAGGTATTTTACACCTCGAGCTGGAGGGTATTACAAGTAAAAGAAATTGTTATTTTGTAATTATAGTATTACAATTATGAAACGTGAACGTGAGGTCGTAAAATACTGAAAGACTTAAACGGCATATACATTAGAACTTTTTACCGGGTTAACCTGCTTCATGAGGTTTTATTTGACATAAATGCAAAGGAATTGACTATTGAAACCCACTGGGTTAACGAAATCCTGTTAAATGTAAACGTACTATTAAAATATAATATATTTAGCAAGGGAGTTTCCGAACCATAGACCTAAAAAACTCCTAAAACTGGTTATGTTATATGAAAGCTATAACAAAACAATAAATTTTAAATACATTTCTTTTGGAAGTATAGACATGTGCACTAATACATATTTAAAATATATTAAACCTTTTTTGAGGTATGTATATGTGATTTAAATGAGATCACGCAAAGTATAGTAAATGTACATATACATATGACATAGAACATACTCTGAATTTGTGATAAGCTGCATACCTATTAGATTTTTGTTTTGATATACGAGGGAGGTTTAGATATTCAAGAGAAAGTAAAAAGGTATTCAGCATTATTTTGGATATTCACATTCTCTCCTTAATTTGAATGATTAGGGAGAAGCAAAAAATGGGAGATTCAAAAATTGCTAAATCATTTATATTTATAAATATTTTGAAGTTCCCTGCCTGTAAACATAAACATATTTTGTTTAATTTATTGAAAATATGCCAATCGAAATACATAAGATTACAACGTTACCTAAAATCCAACTTCCCCACTATGGCAGAATGATTTGTACGGCCGTATTACCCAAATACGTCGAATCCATTTCTCTTAGCGAACTAAACAAAATCGCAAAATAAAATTAAGAAATTATAAAATAGGTTCAAATATTTCATATTCTTATTGAAAAAAAATTATATTTCTTTATGTTTTCAACAAAAGAAAAAAAAACAAAACTACGTTCTGTCATAGTTGAATTTTTTCCACTTTGAAAATTCGTACGTCGACGTAATTCGGTAACATTCATATAAACACATGTGTTCTACTATTGTGGTGAAAAACGTCGAACGAGCTAGTTGAATTTTAAGTAAGGCTGTCTAATGGAATTTATTTTTCATGTTACAGCCTTAAACCGCATGTACACTAGAACTTTTTCACCGGGTTAACCGACCGACCAACTGGGTTAATGAAATCTGGTTAAATGTAAACGTACTATTACCTAAAATTCGACTAGCTCGTTCGACGTTTTTCACCACAAAAGTAGAACACATGTATATATATATGAATGTTACCGAAATACGTCGAGCGTACAAAATTTCAAGTTGAAAATTTTCAACTTTGACAGAACGATTTTTTTGTATTTTTCTTTTGTTGAAAATAAAAACAAAACATTCAGAAAATATGAAATTTCGAATGTGAACATAAAATATTTGAATTAATTTAATAAATGTTCAACTTTGTTTTGCGGATTGTATTATTTGCTTGAATATATGGATTCGACGTATTTGGGTATTACGGCCGTACACAACATTTTACAAAAGTGGGGAAGTTGAATTTTTCTGCACGCCCCGTCGAATTATAGGTAACGTTGTTATTTAAAATTGATAAATGAGTTCCAAATTAAAAAGGGTTGCCATCATCAAATTCTCAAATGAGACTACCTTCTGTAATTATGCTACGTAATTTCTAAATTGTATGTCTCCAAATTCTTAAAGTGGCCAATTATTTTATGATATGCTCCACCTCCTTTATTTCGTCCTTCAAATCATGCATACGATAAATTAGAAATAAAAAGTATTTTTTTTAGCTTTATGTTCTTGAGCATGCAACGTTATCAATAGGATTTCTAATGGCATTATATTTTTGTTTTTAGGTTAAAAATATTCATACAACCATTTAAATTATTCAAAATTGTCATAGAATAAGTATTATTTAGATATGTTTCATAAAAATATTTAATACTTATATTTTAGTAGTTAGTAGTTCGCACAAAATGTCAACACATTCTCCCACTTCCTGTAATCCAGAATAACTAATTTTTCCCCAAAGCGGATTTTTTTCGCTTTCGAACTTGATTCATAATAAGAGAAAAGTAAAAAGGGATAAATTCGCTGGGAGTTTTGGTTCGGAATGACTTTAAAGGGAAGAGTTAACAAATTCACGGTGGATTGATGTCCATAATAAAGCTGTATATGATAAAGAAATTTCTATTTGGAAATCTGTTAACCTATATAAGCATCGTACTGTATTTATAGTGTAATGGAAAAACTATGATCCATAATTCCTTGACAACCCTATAAAGTATTGTATTTTATGATTTTTTTTATTATTATTATTTATAATTTATACTACTATTATTAAGTTTATAATAAATTATTAATTATAAAAATATATTGTACACAATAATATTTCTATCCATGCAAAATAAGTTCAAGCTCCATAATTATATATTAAAAGCAATAGATATAAAAAATTGGAATTGGAACTACCCCGAATTAACTTACAAAAATATTAATGTAAATATTAAGAAATTAGTCCTGATTTATATTAGGCGAGTTTACTTGCGGCAATTTTTATCGTTCTCTTTTGAACTTGCTTCATTCGTCTATACAAGGCAATTCGATTTCAAAAATATATTTATTTTTTTTTGACAATGTTATGGATTGGTATTTTAAATTACTGACACTACAAACAAAAATCACAAAACGAATTGCCAGAAAATTGTCGGTACGAGCAATTTTTTTCAAGTTCTATTCCCCTTGCCCCTCTCTCCATCAAACAAAGACTTGCCGCAATTAAACTCGCCTAATATAAATTGGGACTTACAGAAATTCGTATTCAAAATTTTACTCATTTAAAAAATTAAATGTCAAACAAAAGGCAATAAAAACGGCTTACACTCTGAAATAGAACTTACTTAGTAAATGTTCCTGTTAAATTATCCAGACACAACTATTAGTTGTGCACCTTTAGCCAATATCCATATTAAGAAATTACAGATTGCTCAAAACAAATTATTAAAACAGATATTTAGCATGCCCTGCACTATTCCACCCAAAGATTGCAAAGACCAACTTGAAAAATCTAGAATCCATTATGTTGGACGATGTATATATTCGTGCTATCCCTATATCAATGAAATCGTTTCATAAATGCGTTTTACAAACCACCACATCTAGTCATTCAGTCATCATAAGGTTTATTATTAATTTATTTATTATAGTATTAACATTGTAGTAAATACAATGCTAATAATAAAGGTATCTAGCACTGACTACAATGACCATCAGCTAAATCGGTTGAGAAGTCTTAATGATTTTATATTAAATAGTAATTTAAGGATTAATTTCGCTTCATTAAACGTATTTTTTTTATAAAAATTTAATATATTTTATATATAATTTCATTTTTAAACAATATTAAATTCCTGTATCTTTTAGACTTTTATTGCTTCAATTCATACTATTCTATTCTACATTGTCATTATCAAACATCCCTCGAACGTTTACAGACAAGATCTACTCTCTGAAGAGAACGAACAAATGTTGTTTTTTGTTGTTTATTAAGTTTAAGATGGTATTGAAAACGAGAGTCAAAAACAATCGACTTGAAACGCGAATTTCAAACAAAAAACTGCAAACGAGATACGCATTCATCCAAACACACAAAAAAACATTTACTAAATACCTACTTGACTTTGAACCAATAACAAAGTGGACTAAACATTACCCATGCACTAATCACAAGCAATAGAAGGTAGATTTTCCCTCCACCAATTAGTACGGGCAATTAGAAAAGAAAACAGTTGATGAACCTCGTCGTTGGTGCAGCGTAACATTTTACAACGTTGATAAGATAATAATTCAAGAAGAGCACTGAGTCAAATTCTAACCTTGATTGTTGGTTCTCTCGAATGTAAATTTGTTTCCCCATATTAATTGTCTCAACCGCCGCAAGTTTAAATTGCAATTTGAAGTGGAGGTGATAAGATTCTACTACAACGGTTCGATCAGTTTACGGAAAGCGTTTTCCATTGACTGTCAAGCGTACGGGATTGCTCGCACACCATACCAAAATGCCAAAAATCTACTTTGTGGGGGTCGATGTGGGCACATCATCAGCTCGAGCTGCACTGATAACATCAGATGGCAAAGTTCTAAAACAGGCTGTACGAAATATACGTATTTGGAATCCAGAACATGAACACTTCGAACAATCGTCTGATGATATCTGGAATGCTGTTTGTTATTGTGTTAAGGTAGGTGGTGTGAGATATGTTCATGGCGATGTATATAGGTGTATTATGGTATAGTAAGTACATACGTACACGAGAGAACGAATCGGAGTTTTAAAGAGACAGAGAATAACAGTGATTCGATAAGAGACAAATGTTAGCATTTTTATCTCAATAGCTCATTGATATCGGTATTAAATGTTTGAAGATTAGGGTTGGCAATGGAGGATATACATTCATTTTTATAGTTTAAATACTTAAATTTATAAAAACAAAGAAGAACTATTCTAATTATCACTAAATTACATGTCTGAGGTGATTTTTTTTTTGTAAAGGTCTTTTCAGATTTTTCGCTCTATTAAAAAGGGCACATCTTTAGGCATTTAAAGGGATACGGTTGATCTCGTACGAAAATGCAATAATAAAATTTTTATATAGCTATACAAATTATATAAGAATATAGAATATATATTCTCTACGTTCGACTTATTATTTATTTTTGGTAGTGTTTGGCGGATTATTTGTTGTTTTTATAAAAAACAACTAACAAAACTATTTAATAGCGGAGAAAGTATGACATTGTCCCCCAAAGGGTAAGACAGGGAAGACTATAGCTTCGGATCTCGCCACTGATCCTCAACAGTTCCCTTAGTTTTTTGTTAGAATATTCTTCCAAGAAGCTATTAATGCCTTCTTTACAAAAAAAAAAAAAAAATTCTTGTAACAAATCGAAGTTCTTACTTACTTTACACCTCCTCAATGAAAAGTTCGTTGGTGCCTGACTTAGTGACATTTGGGTATGAAAAGTTTTTTGTAAAAAGCTATAAATAACATCTGGGGAGAATATCCCTATGTTTACCTTGGATATAACGAACTAATTTGCTAGGTACCTACGAGTTCGCTATAATCGGACTTATACTTTTGTAATCAGCTTCCTTCCAATTTATTAGTGAAAATTTTCGCCCAAAATATTAACACATTCTCCCACTTCCTGTAATCCAGAATAACTAATATTTCGGATTTTTTTTCGCTTTCGAGCTTGATTCAGAGTAAGGGGAATGTGAAAATGCGAAAAAACGCTGCGAGTTCTTGTCCAGAATAACTTTAAAGGAAAGAGCGAACAAATTCACTCTGAATTGATGTCAAGAATAAGGTTGTATATGATAAAAATGGACTATTCGGACTATTATAGTGTAATGGAAAACCAATGATCCATAAAGGGATTTTTTTTCTTTCCTCAAAAAAATATATAGAATGTAAAAAAAAACTGAAAATAAAAATGTTGACCAAAGTAAAAAAAAAAACATTGATTTATTTTATGAATTATATTCCTTGATATCCCTAAAAGGAAAATTCAAGTGCCTGTTTGTTCGATATTTGGTAACATTTGTTGTCACTGCAAAAGAAACCAGTGACAGCTAAAAGTAATTCTAAACATCCATAAAAGGATTAAGATCACATTAAGGGAATCCCTCATTCTCGACTTTATAATACGAAATTATAGCTATTCAAGAATGTCTTAAAAAGTTTCAAGTGAAGATTTCAAAAGTTCTAAAAAATATATCGGCAATAAGTACATATTTTACAATTTTACAAGAGAGAAAAAAACAGCCAGCGACATGTGATAAATTGGACTTAGACAAATGTGATAATTGCAGATTTTTTATTAAATCGATGTATTTTTACTTTTTAATCAAGTCTGTATCAAAGTCTAAATTTCTAGAAAAAGTGGACTGATTAACTTTTCACGTTAAGCCAGATGGATTTTTGGATTCGTGTTTTTCTCGAAACTACTCAATCGGTTCAAAATTTGAACCCGTTATTCTCTACGTACATAGCTAAAGTAAGGACTTGGATAAATACAATCTATAAGGATCTTCCTTATTTTTTATTTGTTTTGTAGTCTTGCTTTAAAAATAAAGTTTTTACTAATCGTTAGTTCAAATAGCAATTGAAAATTTAATTCAAATTAAGTTTAATTATTCAACTTTTATGCTCACATTATTTATATACATATTTAAAACATTCGTTATTTTTTAATTTTAGAATGTTATCAGCGATGTTGGCAAAGAAGAAATAGTTGCAATTTCATTTGACGCCACATGTTCTCTGGTAATTTTGGGTGAAAATGGTGAACCTCTCTCTGTGAGTAAAACTCTTAATAAGGAACAAAATGTTATCTTATGGATGGACCATCGAGCTCACCAAGAAACTGATCATATCAATGCTACCAAACATGATCTATTGAAATATGTTGGCGGTCAAGTTTCCCTAGAAATGGAATTGCCAAAATTACTATGGCTTAAAAATAATTGTTATCTCTCGACCTGGTCAAAACTTTGGAGAGCTTTTGATTTACCCGATTTTCTAACATGGCGTAGTACTGGCTGCGATACCAGGTCATTGTGTTCAGTGGTCTGCAAATGGAATTATGATGCCGAGAATATGCAATGGAATCGGGAATTTTTCCACCAAATCGGTTTGGATGATCTACTGGAAAATGATGCAGAAATTATTGGTAGCATTGTAAAGGAACCTGGCACACCGGTTGGTAAAGGTTTAAGTGAACAGGCGGCCACAGAATTGAATTTATTGCCCGGTACAGTTGTGGGTACATCACTAATTGACGCCCATGCTGGTGCCTTGGGTATGTTTGGATGTCGTTCCAACGAATACAATTGTGAATTGCAGGGAAAACTAGCATTGATTTGTGGCACTTCGACATGCCACATGAGTTTAACACGTGATCCGTGTTTGGCTACCGGCATTTGGGGACCATATCGTAGTGCCATTATACCAGGTTATTATTTAAATGAAGGCGGTCAAAGTGCAGCAGGGTTGCTTTTGGATCATGTAATCAAGACGCATCCTCAATATATGCATATTAAAATGAAGCTTAGCGAAAATGAGTGAGTACAATACTACAACAGTAAGTGAAGGCTATAATGGGACAGAGACGGGCGTTTGACAATCTACATAATTACCCATGAACTTGAACCCTTGGTATTCGTCTACACACATTAATATAATTTCCACAAAATACCTTAATATTTTAATATTAATTACAATTGGTCTGTTTCGTACATCGAAAACCATTTCGCTTAATAGGAGGTGTTGCAATCCATGTTCAATTCAAATTTTTCATACTGACTCTAATTTTAGATTTTTTTAAATTTTTACTCGCGATTAAATGTTTGACTGCAGAAACCTCTTTGCCGAAATTGACAAGATATATAGATCCACGTTTAGGTTTAACCGCAGAATAGGGTATGATTTAGCTGATGTAATGCTCGTTTTGTCCCACAAAAATAGACTGTCTTTCTTTATTTCGAATGTTTTCTTAAGTTTAATATTTTTAAACTTAAAGCCATTTCCATCTGGTATTTCCACCAAATAATACTGCTATAATTTTAGGCACATATACACTTATCTGAATCGCAAATTGAAACAGATAGCCAAGGAAAAAGGATTGGATGATCCATGTTATTTGACAAAAGATTTACATGTTTGGCCAGATTTTCATGGAAATCGTTCACCAATAGCTGATCCAAATTTAAGGGGAATGGTTTGTAAATGCAATATGAAGGTGTACAGGGCTATTTAACAACCTTTTTAAATTCTAGATTTCAGGTCTTAACATGAATGTAGATGAAGAATCCCTGGCTATACTATACTTGGCTTTTGTACAATCTTTAGCTGTAAGTATTTATTGAAATTTGCGAATACTTTCAGCGCCGAAATATTATAAATATATGTATATTTTTCAGTATGGCACTCGCCACATTATCGACAATCTACTTAAGCACAATCGTGTTCCCTTCCACACCCTATTGTTTTGTGGTGGACTTGCCAAAAATGCGCTGTATGTTCAAAATCATGCGGATATTTGTCAACTTCCCGCTCTTATACCCGATGAACAAGAAATGGTTTTGGTCGGTTCGGCAATGTTGGGTGCTTGTGCTGCCAAGGTTTATGATGGTTTGGAAGCAGCCTCTGATGCAATGGGCGGCAATGGTAAAATGTTAATACCACAATTTGGCACAAAAGATTATCACGAGCGTAAATATCAAGTATTTCTGGAAATGTTAAAGGATCAACGTAAATACAAAGATTTAATGATGTAGCTTGGGAACTACTCGAAAATTATTTAAATTGCATTTATTCGTCTCTATAAAAAAAAAAAACAAGAAACACGCACATACATTATTTATAAGCTAAACTGTTTGTATGTAGATTTTGCTATTACATTTTGTATTGAGTTGTATCTTTTATTTTGTTCTATATACAATTGATGTTTTTTATAAATAAATTGAGAATTATTATCATATTTTTGGGCGATTTAATTTTGTGTCTAAAAGTATTCACGATATGAATGCAGCAGCTCGTGTATTAATTTTTCCACGACATACAGGACATGTCATTTTGATTTTTTCGGAACAGTCTTCACAGATACAGACATGACCACAGGGTAGTATAATAACCTGAAATGAAAATGCAATATTAATTTGGAAGGCTATGTGAATAAATAAAAATAAGAAAATTAAGTTAAGAACCGATCACGGATAATTCGTAAAATATTACCAGATGTAGTCTATGTGTCTCTGGACTTAACAAATTCACCTACTGAGATATTTTATTTTTTTATTTGAATAGTAAAGTGTATTCTCTTCACGTACTTGCAAATTATTTATTTTAATCCGAACCTCTACGTCTTCACATTAAAGTCAACATTGGCTTAGTGTGGTTTTCAAACAGATATGGGCATTTGGGAGCGCATCTCTCGGGTAGTATGCACTTCTACAAACAAATATGTAAATCGATGTAACCAGGGCCCTAGGACTACTTGTGATAAATATTTCAATATACCGCACCTATCAACCTTCAACATACAATTTAACTTTTAATATTGTATCGAAATGCTAACAATAACAAAGCTTAAATATATATATATATATATATTTGATCATATTCAATCATCATACTATCCACACTAACCTCTTTTGGATTTATGTTACATACAACACACAGCTGATCTTGTGATAAATGTGCTGGTCTAGATTTTGCCCGTCGTTCTTTTCGCTCCTTTTCCAATGTTTCACGAATACGTCTTTCGTCTCGTTCCTGTTTCTTTTTCAAATAAATCTTTCGGCCAACAACACCTATCAGCACAGCACCAATTGTACCGCATACCAGAATTTTAAAGAGCATCGAATTTTTTGCCTCTTCTAATTTTTTGATTAATGTCGACTTTGTTGCGGTTGTCAAGAATAGTGGACCCAATGGTGATGGTTGCAAGCGTAATGTTTTGCCATCTGTTTCCAGTTCACCAATAGCAGTTATAAAACTACCATCACGAAGTACCTCTTCGGTAGTTTGTAAACCCTTTTGGCGTACACCCGAAAAGAAACCAAATATATGATCAAAGAAATGCAAGGATGATGGTTCATAATTATCATAGACTACATCCAAATCAAGGACAGCAGCAGATAGGGCATCAACAACTTCGACGCCAGCATCATTGTTGCGCAATTCGAAAGGCATTTCATTTGAGGCAACATGTATGAGTTTTCGTTGTTCTGACCAAAATCCGGCGAAACCACGAGCCACACGATGTTCGCTGTAAAAGATTGAATAAATAATCCTCAATTGTTTTCAAATCCATTGAAATAATGACTTACTTTAGTTTTATGACCTGTAATACTCCTGTTACGGAAGGTGACATTACGCTTCGCATGGGTACACCAATTGGTGTAACAATTCCCCTGACCACGGCATAGGGGACCTTACTGTCATTCTGATTGGCTACATAATCTTTAAGGTTTTTATCAATAGTTAATTGCGGGGCACCCTGCAAAGGATAATTGTAAGCAGAATGTATGTATATATACATATATATGTTCCGTCAACTTTCCTTACCTTTAATAACTGTACATTCTTCTTATAACTAATGTATTCCTTAACGCACAAACCCAATATGAGCAAATCTACTCCAAGAGCAACACCTTCATGTATGAATTCCATTTTTTAATTAAAAAATATTAATATTACAAATGATCCCTATAATAATTTTTTTCCCAACAACACTGATGACACATCAGCTGTGAGGGTTTGTTTACATATAAATTGACATTTGACATGACTAGAGTGAGAGTTGCCAATTTAACTCAAAAACAAAGGAGGGAATTACACACCAAAAACACTGGAACCCAATAATGCTTATATACAATTAAAAGATCTGTTTATCGACATCAATATCATTTTTATTTTTCCAAATATCCAAAAGATTTGTTTTTCAAAGGAAAACAAATAAATTTATAAAAGTATGTGCGTGTAGGCGGCTTGTCAGTCTTGTTTCCATCCGTAGTCTTCTTTACCTCCAAATGCTCTTAATTTATAAATCCCAATGTCTCCTCTCAATTCGTTTCTTGTCCTTAGTTGTTTGTTCTTTATTTCTAAATGTTTCCAATTTCTATTTGGAAATATATTTATTTTTCACGGAAATTTAAAAACAACAAATTGTTGTGACATTTAATGTTACCATCACCTGGTTTGATACGGTTACCTTCTTAATATACCTTGTTCCAGACGAACGTGTTAAAAACTTTATTTTCATTTCAATTAAAATTGAATATATTTCAATTTGTTTTGAATTTATTGACATTATTGACAAAACAATACACACACATACACAATTGGTATGTTCCCGTACTGCAAGAATCTACTACTTTTTACTACGATAACGAAATTTTCTTTATGTTATCGAAGAAAATAGTAAAATCTAGTAGATTCTTGCAGTACGGGAACAAACCAAATATATGTATTTTGATTTGATGGAACAAGCCACCTTGAGAAAAAATTGTAATCAGTTGGTTGCTGTGCCCTACCTTGTAATTATTATACCATGGTACACCCCAGATAGTGGTACAATTATATAATTGTGTAATATATAGGATCTAAAGGAACTGGGTGAACAAGAGCGAAAAGGGACGTTATTGCCGATAGAGTATGGACCTAATGTAAAAGATTTTTCTCTCTCAGATTACAAAAATCTCCTATGACTAGGATTCAAATTTTTGACTTATGGTCAAATCCCCAGCATATGATTTAAAAGATAATTGGCAACTCTATTTAGCGTAACACGTTTGTTTTTATTTTTTAATATTAGAGATTTCTGTTGTGGCGACATAGCGGCCAAATAACACCTTAAGGGTATAATATTCACGACAGAAGAACTTAAAGTAAAAAAAAAACATTTATTTCATACAATCAGCGTTCCTTCAATCCTGTAAGACATGACTGAAACGGATGGCACCTCAACATCTACCACTAAGTATCCGAAACTTGGTGGCTATGAGTTCTATCACAAAGTGCTAAAGTCTCCAAAGTTTGTCGTTGCTCCAATGGTGGACCAAAGTGAATTGGCATGGCGTATGATGTGCCGGAAATACAAAGCAGATCTTTGTTATTCGCCCATGTTCCACAGCAATTTATTTGCCAATGATGTGAAATATCGCAAAGATGCCCTGCAAACATGTCCAGAAGATAGACCGCTTATTATACAGTTCTGTGGCAATGATCCCTCTACTCTACTAGAAGCAGCGACATTGGCTCAGGATTATTGTGATGCTGTCGATATTAATTTAGGTTGCCCTCAGGCTATAGCTAAACGTGGTCATTATGGTGCTTTTCTGCAAGAGGAATGGGAATTGCTGGCTGAGATTGTGAGAACGCTGCATGTCAATCTTAAGGTTCCGATTACATGTAAAATCCGTATATTCGAAGACAGAGAGAAAACCATTCGCTATGCACAAATGCTGGAGAAGGCTGGTTGCCAACTGCTCACGGTACATGGACGGACAAGGGAACAAAAAGGTCCTCTAACGGGTGTAGCAGATTGGTCGTATATCCGCGAGGTTAGAGAAAATATTAAAATTCCCATGTTTGCCAACGGGAATATACTGGGTTTGGAGGACATCCACCGATGTATTGAGGAAACTGGAGTGGATGGTGTAATGACGGCCGAAGGTAACCTACACAACCCCGCTCTATTTACTGGTATGCAAGCAAAGTCATGGGAAATGGCTAGTGAATATTTGGACTATGTCGAAAAGTATCCGTGCCCTATTTCATTTATTCGTGGACATTGTTTCAAGATATTCCATCATTTAATGAATTTAAGACCCAACAGCGATTTACGAGAGGAACTTGCGGTAGCAAATAGTTTAGACAAATTTCGTGTCGTTGTAAAAAAGGTGCAATCCAAATATGAGCCCTATCACGAAGGCTTACAATTGTATGAAGAAGAAGAAGTGGATCCAAGTGTGGTACAAGAGGAGTTAGGCTATAATTTGGCACTTCCGCCCTGGTTATGTCAGCCATATATAAGAGTTCCACCTGAAATGCATAAGCAAATTCTGGCAGAGAAAGCCCGTTTGGCTGAAGATCCAAATCGTGAAAAGCGACAATATTTTGACAATGAAGGTCAGGAGATATCACGAAAACGTATGAAAAAACTCAGACGTCGTATGCGCCGACCCAATAAACCCGAAGGTCGGCACGAACGTAATTTGGAAAATTGTAGTGATTGCACAAATCCTATGGGTTCGAAATGTGAATATCAACTTTGTCGTATTTGCTGTAGAGAGAAATGCTATAGTGAAGATATGGATTGTCGCGGCCATGGAATTTTAATAAAATCACGAAGAGCTAAGGCCAAATTATTTGAAGAATCAAAAAATGATTCGGGCGTTGCTGATGAAGCTGAAGACGAATCGGATAAAAGTATGAAAGATAGTAATGACAATGGTACGGCACAACATGAAAAAGGAGAAATTAGCAATGAATCAAATAAATTAAACGAACAATTAAGCAGATGATCCTCGCATTAGAGAGCAGTAGACAATTAGAATATCTAGATAATTACATAGATTTTTTATGTATTATTAAAGGACTGGTACATTATGTGTCTAGATAAAACTGAATTAAACGAGTAAATATTACGGACAATCTTTACATTTAGTGTAGTTTTCATTTAAAATAAAAAGGGGTTACATTTGAATGGATTTTATCATATACATACATTTTCTCAGCCAACTGGCATAGAAAATTTGGTTTAAATTTTATTTAGTAACAATTATACATATAACAATAAAGTTATATACAAAATAACAATTTTGACTGTGTTCAGACACATTTACATTTTTTTATAATCATGGTACAATTATAAAAGGTAACAGCAAATCCCAGCTGATTTGATTCCAACGTAATACTAGTGTCAATATGAATTTGACAAGTTTTTAAAAAAAGTTTTTAAAAATCACCCAACAGGAAAATTGGGAACGGATACAATTTGAAATTGTTCTTTATTAAATGTGCTCCCGTATTCAATTTACTCAATCTGCCTGCTGGGAAAGTTTGAGGAAGCAAATCTTTCTTCAAGGAATAACTCGCTATTCCCAGCATTTTCATATGTGTTACACATATATATGGCAATGGCTCAATTATAGGAAAGATGTGGAAGCGATAGAAATATAAATTTGATAGCTTTTCATTCATGTTTTTCAATTTTTATTTTGAGGATTCGAAAATATTTCATTTTCAAAATAAAAATAATTTGATGATAATTTGTTTGTTTGTTTACATTTTTCTGTCAAGTGAGTTGACACTAGTAGAACTTACAACAACAAATTTCCATGTGGTTGTTGTATCGTTTTTTGTACAACAACACTTGCTGTCACCTTCTATTATTATACCATGTTTTATAATTTAGATTTAATTACTTTAGATGCTTCATTATCGTGCTTTTGTAAAAACCCAATGATTATTTGTGCCACTGGCTTGGCATTGTTCAAATGTAGATGATGTGTCCCCTTTGGATACATATAACTTTCAAAACAATGATTATTTTTCGACATATATTCATCTAGTTCGGTCGTTTTAGCACTAACATTCGTTGACTCTCCGCCTTTGATTACCAAATATGGTATCGCTTTCTGGCAAATGCGTTTGGCCATTTCCAAAGCCATTCCTGTATTGGGATTAAATTCTGACAAATATTTAACACGGCCATCTCGCGAAAAATAATATTTGTCTGGATATAATTCGGATTTTGTTATATTTCGTTCTAATATATATTTACAATTTTCCAAATCAACGGATTTTTGTGAGCCTTCATACAGAAGTTGTTCACATTCTTTGAATGTATAGCTTGGTGGTTCTGAAGCATCAGAGTTGTTTAGCAGCCGTTCATTATCGATGATTGCCTTTTCCGTTACATGGGCTAGTAAAGTTGGCACAACATCTGTGGGCCAATATACATTTTTAATTATATCCAAACTAATGACCATATCGACTCGATTCGGATAGAGTGCAGCAAAATGAAAGGCGATTGATCCACCCATAGAATGACCCATTAAGCTTACTTTCTTCCATTTGTATATTTGCATAAGACGTAAAATTACACGAACATACTCAGTGTTGTGATAAAGTATTCCTGGCGGCAAATGACTAGAATGTCCATGACCGGGTAAATCAATGCATAATAGGCTACGATATGGTGCTATCAACGGCGCCAATTTGGCAAATGTTCCACAGTTATCTTGCCATCCATGTAATGCTATAATAGGTCTTTCATTTTGATCGCCATACCATCTGCCTGATATATGACCCCATGGAACTTGTATACGCACTTCGCTGCACTGTAATATTTTTGGGAAATAAGATTAAAGGCAGGTACATTGCTATTATATTCAAAGATAAGCAAATCAAATTTGATAAGAGCAGATTATTGGTGCAAATCGAAATATTATACAGCGATCATAAGAATCTTGTAGAACAAATATGCAAAATAAAAAAATATGCATACATATTTGGAGTTCAATATGAACTCCAAACGATAATACCTAAAAAGTGCACGGATTTAACACTATTTAATCAATTTTAACAACGACCTTTGTAACTGGTTCAACACCAATTTGTATACTTACGGTAATCGACACATCCGGTATTTGATCCATGCTCCGCTACTACTACCTTCGAATGTTGAAATTATAAATAATACTACTGCTAATGAACAGAAAATATAAACAAATAACCATATTTTGTAAACAATATGACAGTGCTGCCAAATTTTTTAAAGAGCAGTACCACAAATCGTTAGTAACAGTCGGTAGGAAATTGATATTGTATCCGTTTTAAGCAATTAGCATAATTTCAATTTGAAAGAATATCAGATTCTCATTCAAACTTTTAAAATAAAAAAATGTAGAGCTCCATTAGATTTGCGCCTATTATCTAGATAAAAATGATATTCAAAAAGATATCATCCATTTCAGCCTCGTTGTATAAAAATTGATTTTCAACGACGGATCTAAGAAATATGGTTTTCAAAAATGTGATAATAAGGGTTAACAATTTAACACGTTGACGAACAGTTGCGTCTATAGCCGTCAAGTTCAAGTTCACTATGTGACATGACGGCTGTAGCAGCACAAATGTGCATTTACCAGCGTACAAGAAGAAGCCTAGTGTCATGTTTTCGAATTTCACTTGTTTCTACTGTCCGTCAACGTGTTAAGATTTACCCATGTTACAAGAATACAAGGTAGGATAACTTGTGGTGATTAGCAAAAAACAACTATGTAGGTAGTGACTTCTTCTGTCAAAAATAAATACAGAGCTCTATATCAACAGATATAAAAACTTAGTGGCAGACCATATGTTTACAGGTTTGTAAAAAAAGTCAATTCGCCTGACATTCTTCAAATCTTCTAAAGGTTCTATTCAAGGTGTATTTAATAAGTGTTCTGTTCCCGTACAGCAAGAATCTACTAGATTTTACTATTTTCTTCGACAACATAAAGGAAAATTCGTTATCGTAGTAAAAAGTAGTAGATTCTTGCAGTACGGGAACAGACCAAAGGTGTATGCATCAGATACAACAACAAATATTTTACAAAAACAACATTGTTGTTATAGAAATTAAATTGTCATGCTAACAATAAGTTTTTGACAAAAATAAACAAAAACAATTATTAATTTATTTTTGTCAACAACTATTATTTGAGGAATAAATAATGAATTAGTGTATTCTTGGGTTATTGGCGGTTTTAGGTCAATGAAAAATAAAGTTTAAGACCGGGTCGCGATTAATTTTAAGTTTCCCACAATTATCCCATGGCTCCTTGTGATGTTGTTTATATTGTGGATTACAATCTTTTTTTTTTTTGAGTGGCTTCAAATCTTGTGGTTACAATCTTTCTTTCAAATTTTGGATTACAATCTTTTTTTTTTGAGTGGCATCAAATCGTCTTCTTAAAGAAAATTGAAGGTCATAAATCCCCGGCCAAAGATTAAATCATGGAAATTGTGTTGGCCGTATAAAACTTTCCATAGGCGTATTTAACCGCCCCCGAGAATTGTGACAAGCACCAAGGGGGCGATTCCAATATAGGCTAACAAATATCTCCTCGATTTTATGAGTAGCTGGGATTTCTGGAAAGATTTCCACACATAACATAAAATATTTGGACCAATCGGCGAACGTGGTTATAACTGAGCCTAAATTTCGTTTCCGTCCCCTCTATGAATGTAGCTTTCTTGAATTTTTATTATTAAAAAAAGCCTAAATTTAAAGACCATTTTTGAAATCGAAATGTAATATTGAAAATGTTTTTGACAAAAAGTTTGAAACCATCACCCTTATTACGGATGGCGTAGTCGTGTTGAAAATATTTACTGATTAACTGTTACATTCAACTTTATTTTATTGCATTACTCAATATTCATAAGAATTACAATTACCACAAAAATTAATTAGAAAACCAGCAAAATTACATAGTTTTTCCAATACGATATAAAAAGGGTTCTAAAAGAACAATTTTTGATTTGGTTTTGTAACAGAGTAAAAGAAAAATCTATTACAATATTTGGCGTTGTCGAAAATCGACGCAATCGACTACGCCTACGAGAGCTGCCGTACAACGACTACGCCTACCGTAATAAGGGTGCATATGATTGTCACTTACGCCTTATTAAATACGCGTTGGTCTTATAGCCTAGACAAACGACAGCCTTAATTTGCATTAACAGCCTTAATTCAAATTAACTTGTACATTATCCTCATTTTTATGTGTTGTTAATGCACAAAATCAAACTGAATTTATACTGAATTAAGCAATTTCAATATGGCAATGCTGTAGAAAATAAATTGATTGTTGTCAAATTTGTTTACGTTTACGAAAATAAAAATTAGAAATAAAGGCAAAATTCAACATTTCTTCAAATTTGGAGCTGTTTTATCTTCATTATAGCTGTTACTTTTCCTTCCTGTCATGTATCAATTTCAAAAAGATGTAATCCTAAAAAATATTGTAAACAAATGTCAATATTTTCTTCCTACACACAGACAAACAATAGTTTTGAAAGAAAAAAACTGGTTCATAAATGCAGAAACTCTCGTCTGTCAGGGGTAAATTTTAATTCAAATTAAGAACTTTTTAATGCAAATTAAGGCTGTCGTCTGTCTATGGTATTATCGAAGAAGAATTTCTAGAAAAAGCATATGTTTACATTTATTTAAATTCAAGTCCATACAATTTAGGCTGCACCATTGAAATAGGCTATTTAAATCATACTGGAGTAAATCAGCTTGCTTTTCAGAATGATGGGTAATGAACAACTTGACATCATCTGCATACATTAGCAATTTGGAATGCGATACAGAACCAGAACAGGATAAAAACTCAACAAATTTTTCAGGAAAACGTAATGATAGTTTTGGTTCGAATAAAAATATTTTTGTTTATTTATTCTTCAAACCAAGGTTTATTCATAAGGTTAACAGGCAGGCGAATTCATGTCTTAGTCTTCTCTTGCTGTCAACATTTAAATCGCGAAATACCAACCAGAACTGGATAAAAACTCAAAATATCTTTCAGGAAAACGTAATGATAGTAATGTGCGCATACATACATATATTTTGTTTCAAATAAAAATATTTTTTGTTTATTTATTCTTCAAACAATACATTTGACAATCAATTAAGACTTTGAATTCGCCTCCCTGTTAACCTTATGAATCAACCAAGGTAGATATACAAGATAGCCGCATCGGCGAATTTCTACAACAAACATCGGTTGTTGTATTTTGATATGTCAAAAATATTTTGCCAAAACAAACAGATTGACAAGATTTTTTTACACAAATTCTTGTAGAAAATGTTAATAAAAGTATTGCCAAAAAAGCTCTTCGAAATTCGGAGATTTTCATTCATAATTTTGTTTTTTAATTTTTTGGTTCAACATTACAACAACATTTTTGACATTTATTTGTCCAACAGCTGGGCCGTTGCGGCTACCTTATTAAATATATATATTTCGAACGTCTGATTGGGATTAAATTTTGAACAGTGCGGCATATCGAATAGCGTGTATCAAGTTTGCTTGAAATCGATTAGTCCAATTGTACACAAACGACCCTAAATGTGTTCGAATGAAATGAAATTTAGCATAGGTTGCAGAAAGGCCCAGTCCAACTTTCCATACTGGTTTATTTTTTATCATTTGTTTTAATTTGGTCTGTTCTAGTACGCAAGAATCTATTAGTTTTACTATTTTGTTCGATATCATAAAGGGAAATTTATCATCGTAGTAAAAAATATTAGATTCTTGCAGTATAGGAACAGGGATGGAAAATGAAAAATGTGAATAGGTACCAAAAGAGTACTTTTTTTAATAAAAGAGTACCTTTTCAAGATAATAAAAAACATTTTATTCAGTTTCATAAAGATCAAGATATCACTTAGTCTACCTTTCTGATGGTAATAATATGAGAATTCTTGCTTCTTTCGATTGCATTTGAATATGTATGCTATTGACTAATTTCACTACCTCTTTCTCGAAAGCCAATATACCCTAAACTAACATGAATTTCAGTTCCAAAGTGTTCTTGAAATTATTGAAGTAATCAAGACGACTAGGAATGTCATCAATTTGCTTCCTCAGGAAATAGCACAGAGTATACCGAATTGAGTATCAGACAAACATATCCGGTTAAAAAATGGAACTCATTAACATAATTTATGTTTGTAATTTTAATCATATCTGAATCAGTCGTAAACCTGCTCAATTTTTTTAAGGGAAATATTGCAATAACATCAATATCTTTATCTGCATACTTTTGTCGGTCAAATCCATAACAAATT
Organism: Musca vetustissima; assembly: GCF_032173495.1. Classification (NCBI taxonomy): domain Eukaryota; kingdom Metazoa; phylum Arthropoda; class Insecta; order Diptera; family Muscidae; genus Musca; species Musca vetustissima. Next base: position 200,126 of record NW_026879689.1, on the reverse strand, counting down.
ATAATCCAATATATATATATATAGCTTAATGAAGTATTGGAATGGTACTGAAATGGTCACGGGGGTACTACGGTACTTTTTTGGGTAAAAAAGTACTGAAAAAAAGTAATATATTTTTTTTTCAATTTTACTCATCTCCAATAAAATACTAACAATTTTCTCTCTTTAAATAACCACTAAAAGAACATAAATCTGTTATAAAAAAATGTATAACAAATGATAAGAGTTTTTGAGTATTCCACTTTTGAGTTTTGTTTTAAGAATACCGTTATAAGCGGTTATAACAGCGTATTATTAACATACATACTTCATCCTATTTACTGACAGAACAAAGATCAACGCCTTCGATTTTTAGTCGTAAACTTGTTTCAGTCGTGAAAAGTGCAATATGTCTGTGATTGTGCATTTGTGATTTGTCCCCCCCCCAAAAAATTGTTGTTCCAGTAGTGATTTTAACTTGTAAACCTTTTGTACTGTTTTATTATATTGATCTATAATAAAATTTGTTCAAACTATCGGCAATAAAAGTTAATGATCACATACATACGACAATATAATGTTTGTGTATGTGTCCGTCATTTTGTGATTGTCTACGGTTTGTGGAAAAGTATCAAAATTATTATATAAGATAACAAAAACATCAAGAAAATGTAAATGTCATTGGTGTGATGTGATTTTGAAATGAAAAAATGCTAATATTTTTCGCATATATATAAAATGCTTGCGGGAGATCAAGTAGAGGAACAAAGTACAAAAGTTCTCGAATTGCGTGCAGCCATTGAAGTTCAACAGGACTTGGCTGTAACAAGTACACTACAAACGGAAATTGTTTGGGATGTGTGAGTTTACCTTTTTTTGTTTTGATATTCTCAGTAAATGTAATATTATTATTTATAATTTTGATTAATTACTACTATATATAGATTGGGTCCAGATCAAGGAGATGTTTTGTGCAAAAAATTGGAATATATGTTTCCGGATGACAGAACGGTTTATGCATCCAAACAAGACATACGCAGAGCACGAAGACACAATGTTAACGTCAAAGAAATCCGAGCTAAATTGTTTCAAAATATTTGGCAACAGAGTAAGTTAAATACGAGATATCAAATTACAATATAATACCTACGTTATGAATTAGTCATTTCCAGTGCATAACAAAAAATGAGGTTATGGACAGTGAATTAAAGCAAAGGTGGACTTTCGCCATACACTAAATAGTGTATAAACGGCGAAATTCTCTTGAGTATTTCTGTATTGAGTCATTGACTCAATATATTCTATTTTACCTTCGTTTAAACTTTTTTAAATCACTAAATATAGTTAGAGTTAGGGTATATATTCTAATATAGAGTATTGTTGTTGTCATAGTTTTAGTTCCATTAGTTCTAATTTTTATCTCATTTCTCATTTACAGGAAAATATACAAATGGCGTTCTATTACACTCTATTATTTACGTAATAGTGACATCAGATACTGATGTAGAGAATGCAAAATTGTCGCATAATTATTCCATACATCCCATATTTCGTACGAGACGATGTCTAAGTATGAGTATTTTAGTTAATTTCCTTAACAGTTTTAATAAAAAAAATATATATTTTTTTTATTTTTTACATTCTATTAATTCAGATTCGAACAGCAGTTCGGGCTGCTGTATGATATTTATAGACGAGCAGTCTCGTATATATAAAAATTGGAATGATTTTGTAAAAAATAATGAATTACCTATTGGCGTTATGGTTGCACCAGCTAATGGATGCTATAGCTTGGACGATAACAACATGGTATGTTAAGTAGGTATTATTTCTAAATATGTATATATCCGATATATTTTTCTAAAATAAATACATTAAGCATTAAATCAAGTATAAATTTTTGTAGAGAATTATATCGGAATTGTGTGCTTAGAATATTTGAAACATACATATTTTTTTGTTTTTCTTACAAATTACAGGTGCAATTAGAGTGTTGCCTTACACCTGCGTATCATAGAAAAAGCCTAGCAAAAATGGATGCCGTATTCTCTGCGGTGTCTGCAGTGGGTCAGGCTACTACTTTGGTTCATCCGATATTTTCGCTATTGACCATTGGTGCTAAGACCTATGAGACATTACGTGATTATCAGAGGATGTCCGATAAAGTTAGTCATGGTACGGCAACTAAAACTTCGGCCAACTTGAATTTAAGCGGAAATGTCATTTGTTTGACATCGTCTGTTGCAACTTTGGGTGCTTACATGGTTGTTCCGAATGGTGGAGCACTTTCTTTTGTAAGTATTGTTAACAAAAATCCCCAAAATGAAAAACTCCCAATATTATTTGTCAGACCAATCTTTTGGGAGGAAACCAAAACGTACGTCTTATACCGTTACCTAAAATCCCACATACTGAACTGAGAAATTTCCTTAGCCTGAGAAATTCCGCCCTTATTAACTACTGTTTCTTTTTTAGACAGCAAACATGTCAATTCAGGCGGTAAATAGCGCAGCAACATTAATAAATTGTACCAAATTTATTTTGACAACCTATGACATATTCACGGTAAGATGAATAACATTATTCTCATTTTCCCATAAATTTTTTTATTTATATATTTCATAGTGCCCAGTCTTTCGACCTTAAGGCTGTAAGCTACATTTCACAATTAAATATAAATTTTATCGTATTTTAAATGTAAAAGGGAGGGATATTGAACTACTAAAGAATATTATACCGATTAAATTACAAAAAAAGTTTTTGATTATTATAGGTTATGATTAAAAAAATTTGATTAATTGGATTATGACTACTCCAGTAGGAATGGAATGGAAAATTATTATATATAAAAATGAGTTGTGTTTTTATCTAAATAATTTGTATCACAAATATAAAAAAAATTAAACATACATACGTACATTAAAAATTTTAATTAAATTTGAACTACTCCAAAAAAAATCTATAATATTTTTTTTCTATTTTTAGCGTTATTTCAGAGATGAAGCTGATCTACAATTTAGCGATCTTATGGCATTCGGTTCTTCATTATTGTTATTAACAAATTCCGTAAACAATATGGTAATAACATCACAGTTGGGAAATATTGGTGGAAATTCATTGCGAAGCTTGTTGCAAACTAATATTAAGTAAGTACCGAGCATTAAAAAAATATTTAAAATTCTAAAATGTAACAAAATAATTTTCTCGAAAAATGCATAATAAAAATAATGTTTAAATATTTAGATGATTACCATTTATTCTGTACTCTATTTTAATATTATACATATCTTATTCATAATTTTTTCAGAGCTGGTCTTTCATTAGTTGCAGAAGAAGCTATCCGTTTTACAACACAAAACGGCAATAAGTTTGATCTCTTACGTCTGGTCAATGATATACCATACAAAGATATTTTACGCACAATGCATACCATTTGTGAAAATCTGACACCAACTGGTTTCCTAACAACAATCTCAGCTATTGGTACAGTGGTTCTTGAAATGTCACCTGGTCTAGCAGTTGAAGTAACAAATAAAGAGATAACGCAACTTAATTTTATTGAGTTGGCCAAAGTCTATGGTTCGAAGTTTGTCAAACATATTGCAAATTCGAACAATCTCATTGATGTCCTCAATGGAATGGGCATTTATTTTTCAGAGGCAGTTATACAACTGATATTCAATCAAACGCGTCTATTTGTCAATACCTGCGTCGATGTTATCGACGAACAGCAGAACACATTCCTAACAACGGAAATGATCCTATTTAAAATGTTTACGTTTGCGGTGAAAAACTATACGAATTTGAGCTATGAATATTTGGATAATAAGAGGGATGAACTAATACAGGGTGTCGCAGAATATTTCCAGTCATTGAATCCGATACCGCCATTATCATCGTCGTCGTCATCGGATACGGAGAGCGGTTCTAAACGCAATTGTGATGTTTGTGGTGGTTATTATTATTTAGTCGAATTATAATTGAATAGAGGAGGAAGATGTTAATGGATTGTGATTGTCAATATTTTCTTTTCTTTTTTCTTCAGTTTGTGATTGTGATTCTCTTTCTTAACTTAGGCATTAGTATATTATATTTATTTTTAGTTATTTAAGTACTCTGGTTATCGATGCTTTGTAATTTTGATTTGCTAACGAATGTGGCACATATCGATCGAGCAAATCAAAAAAGAAAAAATATTTATTGTATATTGTGATAATTTTAGTTTGTTAATATATAGCAATAAAAAAGTAATAATAATGATGACAGTAATATTTTTGTTTTTTTCCCATACATAATATCCCCACAAAAATGTTGTAGCCACAGATTCAAATTATTTACATATTTCATTACTACTGTCCTGCAAATATGTATTTTTTCTAAAGACTTTAAATGGATTTATATTGGTTTCAAATAAATCTTTACATATCCTTCAGTTTAAAAGTATTTAATAAAAAACGTGACCTTTAAAATATAAAAAAAAAAAAAAAAAAAATAGAAACATTTAAAAAGATTGTGTTTATCTAAAAGCAGTTTAATTGCACTTTCTCTGTTTTAAAATTTTTTTAAAACAGATTTCGAATCCATTAACTTTTGAAAAGACAATTTATAACAAAAATCATGAAATAACATCAATAGAAAACTTCGTGCAAATAGTTTTGCTACAACCTTGTTTTAAATTTCGCCTGAAATGGAGAAGTTAATTTTAAGCTTAATGTTTCTGTCGAAGGCAGAACAATATCCAATTTTTTTATAGTTTGGCTTGCGAAAACATCCATCACTTTCGCGAAACATCCGTCAGGAATTCGGATGGTTTCATGACGTCATTCCATCGGTCGTCAAGGATCACCGACATTCATTAACTATCTCCGGTATCCTTTTTCAATCTTATTTCCGTTCATATATTAAATTAATAATTTTTTCCATTATAAAATTTATATACAGCTCATTCGACTGCTACTGACTGACTTGTCACAACCACAAATTGGGATGTATGATTTTGACCCGTGATTTTATATTTTAATTGTCCAGATTAGCTTGTTCGGGATGGATCGATCGATATTCTGATTCATGAGATGATTATTTAAAAAAGTTAAAAACAATTGTAGGCTCTACAACGAGTGGACCAATGGGTCAAATCTTTGGAATGGCTGTGCTAAGTCCGTTCGCATGATATTATAATTTTTTTTTTTTTTTTTTTAATTTACCATTTTGGCGGGGATATACCACAAATTGGGATGTATGATTTTGACCCGTGATTTTATATTTTAATTGTACAGAATAGTCCGTGGCTGTGCGTTTGGTTCATGATATATTATATATATATATATATATTTTTTTTTTTTTTGCTAAATTTTTACCATTTTGGCGGGGAGATACCAGAAGAAGTGGACTGATAAGATGTGCAAAGTTTCGATTAAATCGGTTACTCCCTTCGAGAGTTATCGTGCGCACCAGCCGGGCAGACAGACAGACGGACATTTGAAAATCGACTGCAAATTGTCTGAAACGGATTTGGTCCAAAGAAGGGGGTCTAAACCCAACATTTCGATAAGGCACATTTTCGGAGTATCAAAGTGTATATACCCTCATTAACCATAAGGCTGAGGGTATAAAAAGTAGTATAAATTAGAGGATAAATTTTAGTACGGGAACAGACCAAGTAATGAATTAGTCACAAGGTATTGGTCTGTTCCCGTACTGCTACTTTTTACTATTTTTTCCGATAACATAAAGCAAAAATTGTTATCGTAGTAAAACATTGTACATTCTTGCAGATTCTGGAACAGACCATATTTCGAAATAAAAAGAGCGAAAATATAACTTTAAGAGTATTTAAAACTTCTATTTAGGATATTTTCTTCCATATTTCTTTATTTTTGCTTGTTTCCTCCGGTCCAAAACCTTGTTAAGTTGTCAATAGAAATGTCTCGCAACTTTTTTTCAAATAACTGAAATGTTGAGCAGTGGTTTAAATGCGGAACTAACTGTAGACGTCTATCGATTAATCGATTTTTCAACAACGTAGTTGTTGTTTTTTTTTGTTCCTATAACGTCAGTTGTTTTTTTTTTCAATAATAATGAGCCGGCTGATGAGTGTGTTTATTATATTATTAATTATTGCAAATGCAACCATAACAAATGGTAATTTATATACAGTAGCCAAATGTCCAGGATTGGATGTTGCTCGGATTCGACAACATACGCAGCAGAATGAAATATCTTTGATTTTCTACTATACTCGATGGAGTGGTGATAGCCTGCTGGCATTGAAGGAGTACAATGATGTGGCAGTGTACTATGGTGATAAGATATTCTTCTCTTCGGTTGATTGCTGGCATTTAGCGTGCAATTGCAGCCGAGTATTGGGGCCAGGTGTGGGATCTGGTCCGAATAAGTGGCCAACGTTAATGGCGTATTATGGCCGTAGAGGTCAACTGCAAATTCAATATCATGGTTTGTGGTCATTCAGAGGAATGCAAAACTTTATTGATAACCTATTGCAGCCGCTGAAGAGATTTCCAACAAACGAATCCTTGCAGCAAGCACATCTAAAGTCCGATGCCCTTATAATGGGTGTATTTGAATCGCCAAATTGCATGGAATACAAACAGTATCTAATGGCATCAGTGAAGTGGTTGGAAAGTGATCCCCTTAGAACCTATGTATTTGGAGTCGACTTCGTAGAAAATGTTAGCAAAGCCAAAGGACTATTGGCATATGAACGCATTCCTGATATTGTTTATATGGGTTCTTCAGACACGAAGAAATTCCGAGAAATTGGAGATTATTCATGGAATGCAAGTCATATTTTGCAATGGCTACATAAGGAGCTAAAGTTGGATTTGATTAATTTACATGGCTATTCCACACCCATTGCAATTGCCCAGAAACTACAGGAGAATTCAGTTTTGGCTATATTTGTTAATGACGCCTTTAATTTCTACGGCTATATGGAACAGTACGTACAACCAATATCCAGATCCAATTGTAATGTCAGTAGGTCAAAGTGTCTAAGAGTTACAAAACTGAAGGAAGCCAAAGAAAATAATATACAACAGATATATGAAAAAATGCTGGACATTTCCATGGATGACAAGAATTGCTATTGTAACATTAAAGAGGTACTGACTGAAAATCTTGCCAATTATTATGATATTAATATGTATTTAACTAACCTAATAAGCCACTTGGCATATCCCAACAAACAAATTGTAAATTCGGATATTCATGAATTGTTAGAATTCCATCACACAACCAAATGCCTCAATAGTGATCCGAGAACTTCAAATGAATTACAAATAATCACTGCGAAATATTTACAAAGCATAGTTGATACTGATAAAAATTTTTACAACAGCAATCGCACCTTATCGGTTGTTTTATTGGATACCGATAAATACAGAGATTATTTGGAAAATTTGGATATTGAACGTAACAAATATAGCATGGCTACTGCTTTTATTGTTGATGTTCGACAAGAAGGTATTTTCCCATTGACGCATGATTTTGATATGGACAATCTGAAGGAATATATTCAACAATTTTACCAATATAATCTATTGCCAAGATATAAAAGTGAAAATATCAATTTCTTAATATCGAGACTAAAAACACAAACTATGAATGAGGAGAAAGACAGCAATATTTTCGAAGTGCTATCACTTAATCGTTTAATGCTGCTTAATAATTTACAATATGTTCATAATCAAACACTTGTTCTACTTATACATACACCGGAATGTGCACTTTGTGGCAGTTTACAGCATACGTTTATACAAATAGCAGGAGCTTTGCGTTACAGTTGCCCAGAATTGCAATTTGCAAGGATTAATGCACACTTAAACGACTTGCCGTGGCAGTTTAATATGGCATCATTGCCTGCTCTCTTGGTATTTCCGAAGAATCGATATGGCGATTCACGACTCTTTCCTTCACATTTGAAACCAGATTTTCGAAATGTTTTCGGTTTCATTTTGAAACAGCTCCCAGCTGAAGATCAAATCAAAGCTACTGTAACATTATGTCAGAGCCCCGTTTTAAATACTCTCAATACTCAGTCTTGTTGGCGTTTTGCTAAGAATCTACTGACACAACATATTGGCCAATATTTGCATTATTGGGAGCTATTCGAAAACGAACGGAAAGTAATATTTGAACATTTACGTGCCTTCAAAGATACGAGTTTAGATGTACAACGTAATTTGAAATTGTAGTTTGTAATTATGTAGAAAAAATAAGTGGTCTCGTATTTATAATAATATAATAAATAATCCATATATTAGCGATCGTGAAACGACATAACCGTAACATGTTTCCATTTTAATATAATTTATAATACGGGGTAAGAGGGTATTTGATTTGTAGCAAAACTAGCCCAATATTTCTTTGATAAATTTCGAACGAATTACAATTAATCGCAAATTTCGAAATCGAAATACGCTATAATGGAAAAATGTCTGAAAAGGTGGTTGGAAGAAATTATAACAATTGTTGTTGCATATAAAATAAATAGCAGGCATTCAAGGTTCGGCCTACTCTGTTATGGTTCAATCTTATGCTGATGATGGGCTATTGGAAGTTATTTTCATCGATGTACTCTGATCAGAAAATGGTATCGACTATTATAGAAATCTGGTATTTGTGTTACAAATAAAATATATTTGTTAACCATTCATTTGGAATGTAATTCTTATTTATTTAATTGTGTTTCATCAAAAGTTGATATTGTTTTCTTGCTTCATGCAAGTTAATCATTACTTCTTGAAAAGTATCACGCATACCATCGTAATCCAATATTCCTATACAACTGATTGATGCTTTTTTATACAAAATGTATGCCAATTGTCGTCGTTGAAATGCAAATACGATGGGAACTTGTTGATCTTGGCATTGTTTTTTGATGGCTGAGATTGTTTCATCCAAACCAACTAGAAATAAAAAAAATGTTATTGAACAGACGTTAAAAAATAAAATTTTGTAATAACATACCCTCTCCTTCACAACGTTCACAATCTGTTGCTATGACCACTAACTTGACTTTACTGATGCATAGAAAATTTTGTACCTCTCTAAAGCCCACAACGAAACGGCGATGAGCTTTTGCCTTTATTTGATTCTGGGCATATGCTCTTCTTTGAAAACGATTTAACTCCCGTAATAAATGTTCGGTGTGTTTTTCCAAAATCGGTGTTGTACAATTTTCACAATAACTTGAAAAATAGAAAAATAAATAAAAAAAGTTATTTGTTTCATTAACCAACCACCTACTCTCTAAAACGGTTAGAATGTATCCGCTTCGATACTTCACTCAATTTTTTGGATTGCTGGTTTTCTGAAACTATTGTAAGACTTTGTAATTGATTTACTATTTCTGTTTCTTTTTGCAATTGTTCTACAAGTTCAGTTTTATGTTGTGCCTCCAACATTTCCTTCGTTTGCTGTTGGTTTCGTTTCAATTGCCGATATCTTAGAATAGATTTCTTTAGACGATTTATTTTCTTTTTGCGACCATTCTCACGCTGTTTTCCCTTTTTCTTAAAGGATGGTCTGGAGCGCACATCCACAACCCTCTTTGGGCTGCTCAGTTTCCCGCGATTCTTGGTGCCCTTACTATTTGCCTTCGGTTTCACAAATTCCAACAAATTAAAGCCAATGCTACTGGTCATACGTTTGTATTTTGCATTCCGAATTTTAGTGACCCGAGTTGTTGCAGAACTAGTGGATTGATGTATATTTTCAAAAGTTTCATGATCAATCAATTTAAATTTTTCCGACATATTTGACTAGTAATTGTGACCAAATTTGTGACATGGAACATTTGTGTTACGAATGAGCAGCACAATGAAAATACTACAAAATATTTGTTTAGAATTGGTAATCAAAACGAAATAAGCTTATTCCGAATTAGGGGTCTATAACAACATTTTAGGCTATGAACCAAAGGCACATCTGTTTATTTTAGTGTTCTACAGATGAATTATTTGATTACATGTATAACAAACTTTATATCCGGTTATAGAGAACGATGATGGATCTAGTATACTGCGTATTTGAAAAATAGGAATACAAAAACTATTAAAACATATTCGAGTTTTCGAAAAATAGTAGATTATGTTCCCGGACCTGGAAGAATCTTCGACTAAAGACATTTTTTTCGATTTTTCCTTTAAATTGTCATCACTTTTTGAGGTCTTTTCCTGAACTCAAGAGTTGGTAAAATTTAAATAAAATTATTATTACCATTATTCAGTTTTATTAGTACAATTCAATACTTTACAAAATTTCCTAATACAAGTTCCTAATTTGCATATTCATTTCTAATTAGAATTGTATTATATTAATTTATTCTTTAATATCATAAGGCAATCCTCTGTAAAATATAGTTTATATTGCATCGCTGTGGTTTGTACACGGTGGATTCTGAAATCATATGAATTCCTCAGATTACATGGTTGAGCATCTTTTACAAACTCAATTTGTTCTTTCAAATATTCTGTTGCCTTTCCAATTTTTATTTTAGTGTATTTAGTTTTAATATTTGAGTATAATGTATATAAACAACAATTTTATCGCGTTCAGCATTTCCCCCATTTGTGTGCAAATATATTACATTTCAATATTGATCGCATTGCTTTGTTCTGAAGTTTCTGAAGTCTATTGATTTGTTGTTCATTGCAGCAGGTGTAGATAATTGTGAATCCATATTCGAAGTGTGGTTTTATAATCGTATTATAGATATTTATTGCCGTAATCTTTTTACAAATAAAATATATATATTGAAATTTAAACTCTTGTCTATTATGAAACCGCGGTATTTAACTTCAAAATGTAAAGGTTTAATTACATTTATTTTAAAAATTTTTGAAAACAATTTCTACAAACAGAACCATGGCATAATAATACAAGATAGTCTCATGCAGTCACATGTATCCAATTTTTCATTAATTTTCCTTTGACAGTATTCATCTTCCAAAATTTAAATGAAAATATCTTCCTTCGAAATGTACGCATATCATGTGTTCAGAGGCAAAAATTCTCTGCCACTAAAACTTATAAATATAAGTTGTAACAACCATGGTTAAATCTTGTGAGCAATGTTCAGCTTTAGAAAATATATTTTGTTTAATTTATTGAAAATATGCATAAAATTTAAGGATTTTTTTAATATTATTTCAAGTTGATAGATGTGCTCCAAATAAAAAAATTACAGCCTGTTTCAATAAGACGAAAAGTTTTTTTGCTTCCATTCGAAAAAAAATCAAATTGGGTTTTATTCACTCTCTAGACGAAAATGTATTCGAACGAAAGATTTATCGAAAGAACACGTAAAGGTAGTCCTTTTCTCACAAATTGGACTATGAATCAAAATGTCAAAATCATTCACTTGCTCCATAGCTTTCGAAACGATTGTAAAGACGCGAATTATAATCCAAAATTTATTAAACAATTACAAATGCTCATACATTTCTATTTGACAAATTTTTATACTGTAGTTGTTACAGAAACCAAATCTGATTGGAATTGAAGTGGCTATAATTCGTTCGAATAGAGTTTCGATCGTCTTAGAAAATAATAATAATAAAATAAATATATATTGCTTTGTTCAGGAACCTGCGACAATCTTGTACTAATCAAAATTGATTTCGATTTTCCTTTTATACATTTGAAAAGCTTTACCACTTTTTTAATACCGGAAAAGAAAATATTTATATAAAAATATAGACTTACAACGTTACCTAAAATTCGACGGGGCGTACAGAAAAATTCAACTTCCCCACTTTTGCAAAATTTTTTGTACGGGCGTATTACCCAAATACATCGAATCCATATCTTCAAGCGAATAATAGAAAACGCAAAACAAAATCGAAAATTTATTGAAGTAATCCAAATATTTTACGTTCACATTCGAAATTTCATATTTTCTGAATGTTTTGTTTTTATTTTCAACAAAAGAAAAAAAACAAAAAATACGTTCTGTCAAAGTTGAAAATTTTTAACTTTAAATTTTCTACGCTCGAAGTATTTCGGTAACATTCATATAAATACATGTGTTCTACTTTTGTAGTGAAAAACGTCGAACGAGCTAGTTGAATTTTAGGTAGGGCTGTTAGATATACTTATAGGTTCTGAAAACTCAACATCTATATATTTTTGTGCAAGCATAAATATGACTATAAGAAAGTATGTAAACATTTTTGGAGTTCAGTAAGAGTTTGAACTGTACAAGCACTGTAAGACAATTTCTATTCAAATAATTATCAATGTTTCAAAAATATAGATGGCTTAAAATAACATAGAAATAGATGACAGATAGAAATGCATGTCATTTTATAGATGATGGCCAGTTAAAATGATGATTATCCTCTAAAAAAGAGGGCGTATGGTCCCCTTACTTAAGCTCGAATTGTAGGAGGAATATTTAAAACCCCGACCAAAGGATCAAAGAAAATATTTTAAAATAAACGAAAATTATAACTTTTACCGGCTTTATAAATTCGTTCTTGTAAGATTAACACGTAAAACTGTGTCGTGTTAACGTATTGCGAGAATCTACTTTTTACCGCTATAAAAATTTTGTCTTTATGATATGGGAAAAATAACAAAAAGTTGTAGAATCTTGCTGTACGGGAACATACAATTGTGTATGGACTCATAATGTCAAAATTTCATTTATCCGCTTTTGACTGTATTTCTCTTTAATCGATTTATCGAATTACTCATAAAATCGATTTCTTTAAAATCTACTCGTCTAAAAGTCGATTAGACTATATTTATCAATGTCCGGATATTGTCATTCATAGCATTACTGTCATTATTAATTTATTTTTAAGTTTTAAGTAAAAGTCCAGTGACAATGGCCAAAAGACAAAAGCCACAAATCGTAGAAACGATATTGCAATACGATGAGAAGTTGACCAAGAAATTTGTCGGCTTTTTGCTTAGTCAAACGACTCTGAAATCGTTGAAGACACACTGTAAGGCCCTAGAGATCTCCTGCAATGGCATTGTCTGGTTGGCATCTTGGATTGGTCTTATTTGGCTGCTAAGTGACAAGGATCTCTATGAATCTCAATTGAATATGCTTGTGGGCCTGATTTTCGATATCGTAGTGATCGCTGTAATGAAGGCAGCATTCAGACGTAGACGACCAACGGCCTGCAATGACATGATGCAACTTGGACCTGATAAATTTAGCTTTCCGTCTGGTCATGCCTCGAGAGCAGTTTTCGTTGCTTTATTCTTTATATTGTTAAGTCCCATTTCAGTGATTTGGTGGATGCCACTTATGGCTTGGTGCTGTGCTGTCTGTTTGTCCCGTATCATAATTCAACGTCATTATATTCTTGATGTTGTGGCCGGTATGTTTGTTGGCTTATTAGAGATCGGTGTTATGTGTATTATTTGGATTGGAAAGGACACAGCTCAAAGTATAATTGCTTCAATGTCAAGTGACCATTTGCCAGGTGGAGAAGATGAATAACCATATATGTAGAGTAGTTATTATGAATCTAACATAAATATCATCTATTTGACTGTAAATATGTAAACAACCGATTTTTTGATATTAAAATGTAATATTTCTGACAACAATAAATGATGATTAAACATATATTACATTATATATAAATAGAGTATTGTGGTTGATTGCGTCATACCATGGATAATTTTAGAATTTGTTAATTATTTCAGAGAATATTTTCAGAGCACAATAGTAATATCATTTTGTCCGGTTTCTAATATTGCTACGATAAGTTCAATTTCCTTCTTTGTAAGTTCCAACGAGGTTTTTATATCTTCACAATCTGGAATAATGTAAAAAGTAAAATTTTACAATTAATATAGAAATGTAATTGTAATTTGTTCAATGAATCTTTAAGATCTTTCTATAAGTAAATTTTAAATCCACAATTACAGGGTAATCCCTGAATTTTTGTTGTCTCTTTTAGAGCTTAATATTAGATGTGAAATATAAAAAGATAACGAAAAATATTCAGTTTAAGTTATTGAGATCCTGAAAGTTCTACTGTACGGAATATCGAACAGTCGTAAAAGATATTAGAGGACTGTCGAATGTTCCATAGAATACCAGCAATATAATTTAGTTCTTTTTTGAAAGGAATTAAAATGAATTGATCTATTAAAAAAACTTCATGGTACGGCAACATGCTACAGAGCAAAATGTTAGTGATACTCATTTCCATTCTGTTCACATCCACTTTGGTCCAGGCTTTTGGGACACAAATGATGCTACTATAATTCATAATTTTACAACAATAGTCTTATATCATCTATATATAAAATAGAAAAAAAATTCTTTGTTTGTATGTTACCAATAGACGCAAAAACCGCCGAATGAGATTTACACTGTATGTCATGACATGGCCTGAAAGTAACATAGGTTACAGATACCATCTTCAAAATTTGTCTGAATAATGTAGGTATAAATACACATCATTCATACAAAAATGGGCGTGGTATGATTAGGATAAACGCACTCCCCTTTGCACTTAAATAATTTACATGTAGGAAATAAAAAATGTTTGGTTTCTAGACTCAAAACCGTTAAAGAGATTTTACTGAGATTTTCACCGCATGTCATGCCATCCGAGGGAAATAACATAGGCTATATAAACTTCTAAAATTCCGCGTGGATGTGGAGTTATGGCATCGAAAGTAATTATATCTCCGAAGTATTATTCATTCTCTAAGCTTATATCTTAAGAAGGGTTACAGATTCCCCTACAGAATTTGTCTGAGTAACTTGGTTACAAATAAACATCATATCTATACAATTTAGCGTGGTACAATGGGGGAAATATACTTCACATTGCATTGTTGTAGACACAAAAACCGCTGAATAGATTTTACTGAAATTATCGCAGTAAGTAATGCCATACCATGGATAGATAAACGTCCAAAATTCCGAGCTGATGCCTAGTTTTAGCACCAAAAGTAATCATACCTCCGAACTAATATCTATTTTCTATGCATATATGGGAAATTACAAAATTCTTTTAAAATTCCATTAAAAAAATTTTGAAAAATTTTTTGCGAGCACATTTGAAAAAAACGAATTTGCGAGCCCTATAGGATGTGTCAGTAAATATTTTTGCTCCCGGGAAATTATAAAATTTAATAAATAATTTTTGCATAGCAGTGCAAATTAAGTGGTTTTTTGCGTTAATAAATTAATTTTATTGCGACCATCAGTTGTGTGTTGGAGGAGTGATTTACAATACCAAATTGTAAATGAAATAAAACAATAGCTGATTGGAAGAAGAAGAAGAATTCAACATCAAATTGCCGCGCAGTGTCTCTGGAACAAATGCTGTATTTATACTGATTGATATTGAATAAATTGAGCTATGTACCCTTTGCGTTGGTGTAATTTGTTTACAAGCAAGTGGAGTAGTTGGTGACTGCTATAGTGGTTTATCGTTTCAATTGCTTTGTTGCTGTGTTGCTGTAGCTGATCCCCCTTGTTGTGTTGCAGCTGATGTCGTTGCGGTTGTCATCTGTGTTCGATAATATATCTGGAACGTTATCTAAATCCAATCCTGAAACCATGCCAACTACAACAAAAACATATACGTGCCCAACTTGTAGTAGTGTTGTCAAGAACAACCAAAATAGTGTTGGATGTTGTATCTGTGGAATGTTTTTTCATATTAACTGTGTTAATGTGACTAAAGAGCAACACAGTTTCTTATACAGGAACAGAAAAACAATGATGTTTTTATTCAAATGCCCAACCTGTGTTAAGAAGAAGACTGATAATAGCGTTGATGCTACTGCTTCTAGTCATGCAGGTACTGATACACAAAGCGGTAATGAGGATGTTTATGAAACTCTGAGGCAAGAATTTGATCTATATAAGCTATGTTTGGAGAAGCAATTTGAAAGCTTTATGCTGAAAATTAAGGATGTGGTCAAGACGATTCGTTCAGAGGTTGACAGTAGATTTCAAATAATGGAGGAATCAGTGCGGAGTTGCCAGGCTGCAATTAAGATTTTCGAGCAGACTAAGCAAGAGTCTGTAATTGAAGCCGATATACTAACTAGGCGTCTCAATAGGTCAAACATAATTGTCAGTGGTTTGCCTGATGGGATCAAGAGATTGAGAGACCCGATAATAAAAATCGCAGCTATATACGGTATTGATTTGCACCCTGGCGACATAAACCATTGCTGCTACATCTCAAAGGGTAAATCCGTGCTGGTTAAGTTTAATTCCATTCTCGTTAGAGACAGTTTAATGGCTAGTTACCAAAAGCGACGTAATCCTCTAATGCTTGGTGATATCACTGGTGTGGCTGTAAGAAGTAGAGTGTACCTGAATGACCATCATAATCGTACAGCTTCAAAATTAATGTATCTCTGTCGCAAGTTGTGGAGAAATAATAAAATCAAAAAGTTCAAGCTGAAGAGTGAGGATAACCCTAAAGCGTTGGTTGTCTTCCGTGATGGAAGAGAGGGTGAGCTTGATATAAATCAGTGCACTAGTATGTTGAATGATAATGGTGATGATGTCTCTGCTGGTGTAGCTAATGTTGCTAGTGCTGCCTCATGCGGTTTGGATTCGTCTGCTGTTTCACGGTTAAGTGCAGATAGTATTGTTGGTAGTTCATAAGTGAAGGTTGTGTGAGTAGTTGAATTATTTATTTATTATTTATTAATTTTATTTTTTTTCCTGGATTTAATTTTGTTTCTTACGCTCATTCAAATTATACAGTCAGGTAATGAATTTTTCAACTAGTTTAGGTTATATTGTTAGCGATAATAGTTTTCTTAGAAGTCAGTTATGCAATTTTAAAAACAATCTTAATGTAGGTCATGTAAATCTCAGAAGTTATAATTTGAGTAAGAATACTTTTAAAATCCATGAATTGAGAAATATTTTAGAGGGTAATAATCTTGGCATTTTTGGCGTGACAGAAACTTGGTTAAAGCCTATTGTTTCCACAGAAGCTATACAAATACCAAGTTATTTTTGTTATAGGAGTGATCGTCCTTGTAATAGAGGAGGTGGTGTTGTAATGTATGTTTCTCAGAATATTAAACATAAATTTGTGTGCAGAGGAAGTTCTTATGGAGTTGTTGAATATATTTTCTGCGAGGTAATTGTAAGCAATTGTGTGTTTCTTGTTGGTGTGGTTTATTTGCCACATGGCGATATTGTGGCTTTTGAAAATGAAATTTCTGATCTTGTTGTTAGGTACTCAAATGTTATTATTATGGGAGATTTCAATAATAATATGTTTGATCTGCAGCGAAGTTTAGTTGTAAGGGAAATTTGTAGCAGATTAAATTTATCTGTTGTCCACAACTCAATGCCCACACACGTCGATATTGCGCATACCTCTACTTCTTTGTTGGATTATTTTTTTGTGTCGTGTCTGAGTTTGGTAGCATGTTCAAATCAGTTTTTGTGCCCTGGTATTTCTGATCACTCGTTCATCTTTCTATCAATTAATGTTCCCAGTTTTTGTGTGCAGAGTTTTTATGAATATGCAGATTTCAGTTCTGTTGATCCTGTGGCGCTTTCCAGCGCCTTTAATACATACAACTTTGGTGAGCTTTATTCTGTGGCAGATGTTGATGCCCAGCTTGATATATTGAACTGTGGTCTTCGGCACTTGTATAGTGTAGTTCCTGTCAAAAGGAGATTTTGTAAAATTAATAAAGATGACTGGTTTAAGTCTGCTGAAATTCGGTATCACTTGTCTCTTCGTGACATTTCTTATAGGTCCTATCTTCGGGACAAAAGTGTTGAAAATTGGAAATTGTTTTGTCGCTGTCGTAACCGAGCCAAAAAAACTATAAGAAAACTAAAATTTATTGCTCATAGGGATATGTTTGCTAATAAATCCACAAAGGAAGTGTGGTCAATTTTAAATAAAAACGGTTTGTGTACTGATGACAGAGAAGTCGGGAATGTTGATGTTGAGGCTCTGAATTCAGCTTTTGTTTCGAATCAATCCGTAGATGTTTTTGATGTTTCTTGTATTCCTGTTGATGCTTTTGATGGTTTTTCCTTTCGTGCAATTGATTATGCTGAGATTGTTGATGCTTTCAATAAAATCAAGTCCACGGCAGTTGGTTATGATGGATTTCAGCTAAAATTTCTAAAACTTGTTTTCCCCCTTGTTGGTCAATTTTTGTTGCACGTTGTCAATTCTATGTTAACAATGTCTGTGTTTCCAGAGATGTGGAAAATTGCAAAAATAGTGCCAATTCAAAAAAAGAATGGTGATTCTAGTGAATATAGGCCTATATCTATAATGCCGATTCTTTCTAAAATGGTTGAGTATGTCATGAAAGATCAAATGCTAGTTTATATTGGTGAAAATTCTCTATTACATGAGAGCCAGTATGGGTTTAGGAGTAATCGCGGCACTGCATCTCTTCTCGTTGGATTGACTGACAATATAAGGAAGACTGTTGGTACGGGAGGTTGTTGTGTGTTGTTGTCAGTAGACTTAGAGAAAGCCTTTGACAAAATTAATCACGCTAATTTAATAAGAAAATTGCATCGTTTGTTCAATTTTTCGTCCTCAGCTTGTAAGCTTATTTCGTCGTATTTGTTTGGAAGGAAGCAGTATGTTTGTTGTAGGAATGTTGTTTCTGGAATGCTCCCTGTGAGTAGTGGTGTACCCCAGGGGTCTGTACTTGGGCCTCTATTGTTTGTTATGTATGTTAATGATTTGCTAAGTTGTATTAGTAGTAGGAGCTGCATGTCATTTGCATTTGCTGATGACTTGCAGATTTTGTTTAAAGGAGAATATGTGTTTTTAGATGTTTTGCAGTCCTCTATACATTTTAATATCAATGTGTTAGTAACGTGGTTATCTGCAAACGGACTCTCAATTAATACACGTAAGAGTAAAGTTATGTTTTTTGGGAACTTGCAAGAGAATTCAGTAAATGTTTCCATTTATAATAATTCTATAAATGTTGTAAGCTCTATGAAATGTCTTGGTTTGTTTCTTGATAGTAGTTTGGTGTTTGATGTGCATGTTAATTCTTTGGTGTCCAAGGTAAACTTTATTTTAAGAAAGTTGTACTCTTTGGATATGGCTCCGCCTAAGAGCATTAGAATTCAATTGGCCCATGCATTGATTATGCCAAATTTTTTGTATTGTATTGAGATTTTTGGGGGTTGTTGTGGATATGTTTTACGTAAAATTAAACTATTGTTCCATAGGGTTATGCGATATGTATATTGTGTTAAACGTCGTGATCACATTTCTCCTTACGTTAAAGAGTTCCTCGGTTGTACCTTTGAAAGTTTTGTGAGTTTAAGGTCAATGTTGTTGTTCTATAAGGTTTTTAAGTTGCAGACTCCTTCCTCTGTAGTTGATTTGTTTATGTTTTCTAGATCTGTTAGAAACATACAAATACTTGTTCCGCGTTTGTGTCCTTTATTGGAAAAAGCCTTTTTTGTACGAATTTCTAGAATTTTTAACACCTTACCGCCTTCTCTTAAAACATTTAACTCTTCCTTAAAATGTTATCGAACTCATTTATACGATTACTTCAACCTCAATTCATCTTAAATTCATAGGTTTTGCTTATTTGTTTGTGTTTTTATTGCATAACTGATTTCAACATTTAAATAAATTTAACTATAATATATTATATTTTTTTTATTTTATTTTTTTTTAATTGATAATTGTGATATAATAATAAGATATTTGAACCTGTAAATTGAATTTAGTGGTTGAGAGTAGATATAATATTGAAGTCCTTTGCCCTATGTGATAGGTCGCTGCATCAAATAATGGAATAATAATAATAAAAATGTTTTTGAAGTACAATGGTTCTGAACCCCTCCAACTCAATAGTCGTTAAGATAACATTAAGCTAATACACTGTTAGTTTTAAGTTTTTGGAGTAGTTTATATTTTGTTGTTTTTTGAATCGCTTTTGGCCCTTTGGGCTAGATTCTCGTTTATGAAAAATAAATTGAAATTGAAATTGAAATTGAAATTTATTGTTTTTGGTACATAGGTTAAGGAAAATATGCTGATTCGAAATCTGTTCGCGTTCACAAATTCGGATGCTGCGCACAAAAGTTATAGCGGTTTTAAATCTTGTATTTCAAATATAAATTAAATGAATTCCAATTCGTTGTAATTCGCGAATTTCTTCACAAATGGTTAAACACCATTGTTTTCTTTGCATACTAGTCAAATCACACTGAAACACGGTTTAATAGTCGCGAAAAACAAATAGAAACATGACTATATCGGAAAATAAAATAAATTAATTTTTGAATTAAAACAATTTTTTTTGAATTTTCGATTTTTTTAGTATTGTTAAGAGGATACGGTTTTGCCTTAATCTTCTAAAGTATACGACGCTTTCTTCTGCAAATTCTTTTAGATGATTGTTAATGGCTAAATATATTGCAGTTACAATACATACAAATTACCAATATTTAGAAGCATACAATTCGCGAATTAGTTGAAATCAGTTGATGCGCATGCGATTTTCGTATAAATAATTATTAATTTTTTGATGTTTAATTTAGCGGTAAAAGTGTGCCACTCGATGCACTTTACTATGCAAAAACCCTAAAAATGGCTAAAAATCACGCAACGTGCATACGATTTTTATGCGCATCCGATTTAAGTAATCTCCTATGAAAATACGCCAAAGGACACTTATTTTAAGGGGACCCCCCATTTTCGGGGTCAAAATTTTTGTTGATATAATTCGAATCTACACTGATTAAAGAATGTCTCTACAAAATTTCAAGTGAAAATCTCAAGAACTGTTGAAGATATATCCGATTTATTGTGTCAGCATCAAGTGACGGCTGAAGGGCTTCTCAAACTTTAAACGCGTTTTTCTCTAAACATTTTTTTGCGAATGGCGGGCACGATAACTCAAAAACTAATAATCCAATCGGTTCCAAATTTTGCAACGTTTCTCTGGGAGTGTATAGCTCTCGTATGAACTAGGATAAAGCCAATCGGTGAAGATCTTCCTTATTTTTTAACTTGGTTTTTGGTAAAAAATCCGCGATTTTTCAAAAATATTTTTTCAAAGGGCCACCATTTTCTTAATTTTAGAGCGAAGTCAATAATCCTAGTTCATACGAGAGTCAGACATGTACTCTTTCTAACACCGTTGGAATTTTCGGATTCCGATGTTCCAGTGAGGAGTTATCATGCCCGCCATCAAAAATAAGGACTTTTCTTTAATTACAAAAAAACAACAACAAAACAATAACAAAATTTTTTTGTAAATTATTTTTCTTCTCTTTTAAATCTTCAATTATATATGTGCAACGTTACAAACCTTAACAAGCATTGGTATTGATTTACCAGCCCATTGAAAATCTTGAAAAAATAAAATCGAGAATGGGGGGGGGGGGGGGGTCCCTTAAAAGGATGGGTTAAGAACCGCGGATTTGCCTCCACAATCAATTTTGGATAAAATACGCATATTATTCGCGTATCGATGTATTTTTGACCTATTTCCACACAGACTCGCGAATTTGACAATACAAGCATAAATGCATGTAAAATTAATTCGAAGAAAACCGCGATTATTTACGCGAATTTGTCAAAATAAGTTTTTGCAGTTTTTCCCACATTCAAGGTACCTATATCCGCCGTTTTATTGGGCGGAATTGAACATGGATGGTAAAAAAAAACTAAAATCACGCGGGGTTCCACGGAATTTGAATGGACCTTCTTAAATTAGGGCTCAAAAAATAGGTTTTTTATAAAAATTTACGCACCAAATTTTCGTCTTTGGAACCCAATTGCAAAGAAGCTACAGTGAGCACATTCATGAGATATACACTAAACGAAGCAGAATCACGAGTTCTACAATCCTATAAATAGTTTATTCTATTATCTTTATGCGCATCCTAATTATAAGAAAAATTCAAAAAACATGGAAAATCCGGCTTCAAAATTTCAGCATCCATTTTGGGTGGATGCAGTGATTATATCGAAAAATCATACATTAGAACCATATTGTCCATGGGGTATTCTGCAACTTAGTCACTGATCACATGTGCGTGCGTTGTGTAGTTTAGCCACAAATCGGGAACGAACACAAAAAAACTCGTTGGCTTCAACACATTTTCACCCATTTTTTTACATTACCACCATCATTATTTTAAGATTTTGACAAGAACACTTCATTTTATAGAATTGAATTTAAATTATATGCAATATGTTCATATTTCGCGAGTTATAACCTTGCAAACCTCAGCTTCAAGGAATTTAAAAGATTTTTGTAATTTCCCATATAATAACCACACTGATTATTGACACTCGTATTTCTCTTCGACTGCCAGGTCACAGTACGATTCTTCAGGCTTGAACCTCTAATGCCATAACGGTGTACATAAACCAGTAAGTTCAAACTCTAGACTAAAACGGCATTTACATTAGAACTTTTTACCGGGTTTTTACCGGGTTGTAAACGAATTGACAATTGAAACCCACTGGGTTAACGAAATCCGGTTAAATGTAAACATACTTTAACAACAGAAAATATCCGAACGGTTGCTATCAGCTAACATCCAAAATAATGAAATCCATAAGAGTGTAATCATACTAATTTATTCTAAAATGTCCAAAGTCGAAGTTTGGACTACCAGCCATCATCTCAAAAATTGATAAAATAGCTGAATATAAATGTACAATACCATGTACAGTACATTGTAAGTACAATAAGTGAATACTTCAAATTAAGGGGACCCCCTATTTTCGATTTTAAATTTTAACGATATTAATCCGGCTGGCAAATGAATGTGCTTTAATATTGAAGGCTTGGAGATGGTGATGAATAATAAAAAAATCTTACCAATTCCAACTCCGCATATCTGAATGGATTTAATTCTGTCGGGAAATTTTGAGTTGGTAACTAAATTATAGAGAAATGTATAATCAAACGATTGTTTATCACAGTTGATCGTTAATATCAATTGACGATTTTCTGACAATAATTCAAGACAAATGTTGAGTAAAACGTTTAATAAGCCTTTGGTAATATTTAAATGTATCAAATTCGTTGATAAGCCGACAGAGGACATTATGTTTGTTATTCTATCCGCAAATCCTTCCAGTGATAATGTTTTTAAACTTGAATGTTGTACAAGTTGTGTGAAATTATCAAGTTCTTGGCATTTGGTAAGTTTTAAGCTGTGTAGATCTTTGAGTTGTAGTGCATCTTGAATATCTATAGCATTTTCAGTTAACGTCAACATTTCTAAATTTGGCATATCCAATGCCACATTTGGAATCTTTTCATAGCAATTGTGCCATTGTAATATTTTCATGTTGGGAAAACTTTGGGAGAATGCATTTACAAAATGACTGGCATCCAAATCCAGTTCCATATGTTGCAGCGATTTTGAATATATTTGTTGGCGAATATTTCCGGAATACTTTGTTCTGAGTGTTATAAATTTATGCAAATTCATTTTATTAAGTATTGTCTCCAAGTGTGTTGCAGATAATCCCTTGCAGTCCCTTAGAATTAATTCCTGAAGATTTTCTGATATTAAAACATCATTTATACTGTAGTTATTTAACGATAATCTATGTAGTCCGGGGCAAAGTGAGTAGATCAATTGAAAGAAATCACAGTTTATAATAACGGTAGATGGAAATGGCCAACCATTAAGACTGAGATCTACTAGATTTAGCAATTGGCTTGAAAACGTTTTCATAAATTTGCAAAAATCTTCATATTTTACAAAGTACCCAATATCCAGTTTCTTCAATTGTCCCATTGAGTTTGTATTTTCTTCTGCTTCCTGCTCATTCTTCTCCTCCAGGTATGTAGAACTTGAAACATTGTCCTTTCGAAAATCATTACATTTATATCCATCACTATCCGTATAAATGGCAACATTCAAATGTAAATCGTCAACGTGTATGTTTCGTATAATATCCCGTATATGACGATAATTATACAAATGCATGTCGATAGTATATAAAACTGGACTTTTTATGGTAAGCATTTTTATATTTTGAAATTCTGTAATAGTTTTTACGTTAATATCGTGTCCAATAATCAAGGTTTGTAACTTGGAATTTACACAATTTTCCAGTGATAGTACCTCTAAGTAAGGACAGTTTTTACAAACGATACGCATATCATAATTCGTTAGTACAACTCCAATCAAAGTGAGTGAGGTTAATGCCTTTACATGTTTCAATTCACTGTGACATTCCAAGAAATCCGAATTTTGATTTGGACCGAGTTTACAGCTCAACACCAAATATTTAATATTGTTAGTATTCAGTGACAAAAACTCCTCCAAATCATGTGCACTTAAAATTTGTTTCCTTTCGATTGTATGTTCATGGGACAATGTTGCTATTAGACTTATGTGGCGCTTTTTTATAATTTTCACATGACGATATTTCTGTTTCCATACGAAATTAATTATTATATTTTTAAAGTGTTTGCACACACGTGTCAGATTCAGTTGATCTCGGTATTCCAAATATGTTAATATTTGTTTTGCTATGTCAATATTTTCCATTAAACATTCCAAATGCCTGGCGACCATTCTAATTCAGTTTAATACTTTCGTTTTTAATGGTTAAGCTTTTACGATAGCACTGAACGCTGGTTATGCAGGTTATTGAAATCAACAATGAAAGCAGCATTAAGCAAAAACACAACAAAAACAAGTGAAACATTGTGGGTTAGCGGCAGAATTACCGGTATCAAGGTCAATAATACTGAACATTATACAGCGGGGTAAATATAATGTAGGTGTCTTCAAATTTCAATAACTACTATTTAAAATATGATTGGACAAATATATAGTATAGTCTAGTAATTATCAATAAATTAATTTTATTAAAAAAAGTTGTTAATGAGTTAATATCTCGTTAATGTGTTAATATCTTGATATTTACAATCAGCTTTATTCTGGACATCAATTCACCGTGATTTTGTTCGTTCTTAATTTTAATGTTCTTCTGAAACAGAACTCACATCGACTTTTTTTTCGAATTTTTACTTTCCCCTTTTTTTGAATCAAGTTCGAACGCGAAAAAAATGCTTTGGGGAAAATGAGGTATTCTGGATTATAGAACGTGGGAGGATGTACTGACATTTTGTGCGAAACTTTTCGCTAATAAATTTAAAGGGAGCTGTCTACAAAAATATAATTATTAAATATTTTTATGAAAAACATATACACAATACTTCTTCTATGGCGATTTTGTATATTATAGATGGTTGTATGCATATTTTAAATCAAAACCAACAAATAAAATGTCATTGGAAATCCTACTGGTAACGACGCATGCTCTACCAAATATTGCCACGGAATGTATTTGGAATTTGCAATTTGGAGGCGAAATAAAGACATTTTGTGAGCCGAATCTGTCTCTCCAGAAAAAATATTTAAAACTATGATGAGCCGCTTAACAGTGAAAAACTCTAATAAAAATTATGAAACAACAATAATAAAGCTTCAAAAATATGTTTTCTTTCAAATTTATCGTGTGCAAGATTTGGAAGACGAAATAAAAGAGTTGGAGCATATTATAAAATAATTGGCCACATTAAGAATTTGGGGAAATAATATATCGAAATTAAATAAAAGGCGCACAAGTATGTAGTGAAATAATAAACTGCGAATTAATTTGATTCAATCGTAGATTTCTTCCCATTATTCTTCCCATTAGTAGTGTCTTTGACATCGTTCAATGCGGTTTTTGAAAAATGAAATGTTCTTTTGTTTATGCGTAGACAAAGTCTAAAAAATCTTAAAAAAGAGTTCAGCTTCACTAAGCTGATATTTATGACTTGATAGGTTATCCCTAATTAAACACGTCATAGTTAAGCCAAGGATTACCGAATGGATTCTTGATATTAAATTAAATTATAACAACACACTCTACAAATTAAATTACATTATGGCTACACGAATCATTTTTAAACCACCATTTTCGAAAATTCGAATCTGCATCTCGTATTTTTAGCTTCTCCCTATTCATTCAGAATAATGTGAAAGCGAACAATTTTCACAAGCGAGATCTTAGTGAATATCCAGAATAAGGTTGTATATAAAGTATTTATGTCTTGAGTCATAATTACATAAGACTTACTTACTTAGCCGGCTTGTTACAGAACGGCTGTTCCATAAGCCGAGCTTAAAAAAGATTTCCAAGCGCGTCGGTCTTTTGCTCATTTCCGCAAATTTGAAAGACCACGTTCAAAGATGTTGTTTTCTACTTGGTCTTTCCATCTGATTCGTGGCCTTCCCCTTCTACGGGAACCATCAGTAGGCTCGCTTTTATATGCCTTTTGAGCTGGGGCATTCCCATTCATTCGCTCAACATACCCTAGCCATCGTAGTCGCTGCAGCTCAATACGACTGACTATGTCGATTCCGCGATCCATGCGAGAAATCAATTGATCAATTTGATTTCTCGTTGCTTGATCAGGAGAAATCCAGGTGACCTTGTGTATATCGAGATGCTTGAATCTGGTGCTGTTAACTACCATGTTTTTTGCTGCCGCAAAGTCAATCAATCTCATGCCGTTGTCAATTGTTTCTTCATGAAGGCTGAATTTTCCGACGGTGGAGCCAAAGATATTCTCCCTTCCCTTCCCCCTTCCATAGGCGCAAATAAGACTGATGTAGAAGAACTTTGAAGAACTTCAATACATTGCCCTCTATCTGGAACTTGCCTAAAATATATAAGGAATTAGGAATGAAACTTTGCATTACTTACGAATTTTCTTCCAATTTCTGTATTTTTTTGTACAACTTAACTCCAAATTGAACTTTGCAAATTAAAAAAATGTTTAGAAAAATTTTTTGTGTTTGGTCATAAAACAGCTGATCCATTTGGTATTGAGTGACATCACATTTTCCAGACAGTGGCGGTTAAAATGTTATTCTTAATATAATACATTTTCTTTTTATTTCATTCTCTTATTTCAACATAGTTTTCTAAACCACCCTGCTGTACCCCTGTTAGAAATTAGATCTTGCGGGTTTTTATGTCAACTGAGAAATCCTTCTGTATGCGAAAATGGATTCTTGTCTCTGCGAGCGTCTCGACGCAACTGTTTCCTCTACCTCTTTCGAGGTTGGTTACGGGGTTTAACCCGCAAACAAACTCATCGAAGCTGTGAATGTAATTCAATGTCATAATAATAAATAGTTGTAAACTTGTTTAAATCAGTGCTTATCTATTACGATTTATTAACATTGAAAACATAAATATAAATGTCACATTAACATATTTTTTTTGTTAATACATATATCATAACACATCCATTACTATCACGTTTTCGCCAATCAATCAAATTCATCATATTAAATCCATCTTAATTAGGAATTGGACTACTAGACGTAAATATTGCAGTTGAAGTAGGTGTTAATAAGGTTGTTAACGAAGTGGAATAGTCATTGCCAGTTTCTGAAGAGTTTTCGGTTCCGTCTGACAATTGCGATGGATCATTGGTGTTATGACTGCCCGCTGCATCCTTTGCTTGTTGTGCAGCCAAATTAAATTGTATTAATATTATCAAATAGCTGGTAATGCCACCGGCAACCTGAAACGAATATATAGAATTGGTATTATTTGAGCTATTATACATATTTATATTTGTGTGTATTTCGTACCCCATACAACGTTTCCATATCCAATGAAAAGAATCCGCAGGCTGTAAAATCTACCGAATGATTGAGAAGTTTCAGCGATAAATGATTGATCTATAAATATATTGAAAAAGTAACATACATTTCGTAGCTTCAATTTTTTTCTCAGACTATTATAATTAATGATGCTATCGCCACAGAAATTTACATAAATATAAATCTTAAATCTTTTACATAAATATAAATTAGGTCGCTTTAAATACATTTTTCTAGTGATGTAGAGTACACCCGGTGTGTTCTGGTTCCACCGTATTCTAAGAAGAACGTATAATCTAAAGAATTACTCACAATTTCATATAGATTATTATCATCGGCCACTACTCCACATTTGTGTAAACATATTCCGGTATGTTTCGATTCCAATGAAGTTCTCCAACTCAAATAGATTATATAGACACATTTCCCAGCTGTATACAGGAGAAATGTCGCTGTGATTAAAGCATTTTTTGCCGAAAGAAATAACGATGGAATGGGCTAAAAAAAAATAAAAATATCAAATTTTATCAATTCAAAATAAAACCACATCCACTATTCACCTGATCCTGTGTAGCGCAATAAAGAAAATATAGTTGTGCCGTAAATATTAAAAATCCATATGCCATCAATACCAAAATTGAATAACTCCACAATTCATTTAATTTTTTACCAATTTCACAGATCTCATCGTGCAGTTGACAAAAGTCGTTGAGCTTCTCCTCGACCCGGCTCACATTACACAGTTCACTCTCGTAATGGATGTTAATGGCCGATTTATTGGGTTGTTTTTTAACGGATTGAAATTGATTGAAGTTATTCATTGAGTTAGCAACTGTTATTACAGGTTTAATACGATTTTTACCAAACTTATTTGCAAGGCCACTACCACTTAGTTCGTTGCGTAAGTAATTCAATTTCAAAATGTCTTCCTGGGCAATATCAAACAGTAGATCATTAATAATGTTTTTATTCTTTTCCATATTGCTACTGCCACTTCTGCTTCTGTGTGCCATCATTGCTTTATATCTTTCATGATCCTCGACCATATCCTCTAGGGCTCGATTAATTACCGCAAAACGTTGTTGCAATGCATACAGTGTGGTAGCAAACCATATTTTATCCAATGAATTGTACAGAGTTGGTAAACACGAAAATATCCACAGTAAAGAACTCAATTTGCTGTGATCGAGTAACACAACATAGGCCGCAATCATAATTGTAATTTCACACACAAAAGTCAGTACGATCATGATGCGTATTCGTATCTCTAAAACGGAATTATTCACCACACACCCAACTCTAAAGAGACGTTCGTCGACTTTCCGTATACGATCGTAGATTTCACCTAAATGTTTTTGATTTCGTATTGCGCTCAGTTGATCCGTTACCATCATTACCAGACCGATATAGGTTAGAAATATTCCAATGACAAATGTCAGAGTACCTGGAAAACAATGAAGTTATCATTCAAGGTTTTATTGAATACAATTCGTAGTCCTAGGACTACGAATCGTAGTCCTAGTTTATCTTCTTATAATCCAATAAAATAGAATAAATTAACTTAAATATGGTTGAAATCTGTTCAGATACAAAAAAGTCTTCCATACATAATTTCGTACCATAAACTTTAAAATACCAGAAATGGCGCGGAATCTTAATATGTATCGAAAAATGTACGCAAGTTAGTTTTTTATCTTTCAAGAACCCGGAATATCAAATGCCAACAAAGCGATTTAAATAAACATTCATTTGCTTTTTTATATCGATACTGTATATCAGCAGTGCCCAAAATAGGTCCCATGGGCTGTCGGTGTATGTCAAATTGCTCACACATACAATTATAAAAGAGAAACATTTGAAAATAAAAAAAAATATTTTCAAAATTTTCATTCATTTCTTATTGTTTTAATACACTACACCGAAAAAATGGGGATATTTTTGGCAAACATTAGTTCGGAACAAGTCGAAATATGTGGCCGGGAGGGCAAAACAGAAACAAATATATATTTATATGGGAAAATGTATCATCAACAGCTATATTTGCATTGAATATAAAGTAGATTTCTTCCCTAAAATTTGAAAATAATATTTTTACAAAATTTCTCACAGTATATGACATAGAAACAAAAATTTTGAAATTTTTGTATTTCAAACAAATACAATCACAAAACTTGAATGTATTAGTGTGGACAGCCCTGCTGTATATACATAAATATATATGTATGTGGCCAAAACTAAAGCAACTTAAATTGCAAACTGAATAAATGGCCTGCAACTTTTTTGAAAATAAAGTTATACTGCCTTATTCTGGATGTCAATTCTATGTGAATTTACTCGCTCTTCCATTTCGGCTTATTCTGAACAACATTTTCCTGCCTTCCGCCTTATTCTGAATGAAGTTCGAAAGCGAAAAAATCCGCTTTGGGGAAAAATTAGGTATTTTGGATGAAATTTTGTACGACATTTTTCGTTAATAAATTCAAAGGGAGGTGACTACAAAAACATAAGTAATAAATATTTTTATGAAAAATATTTACACAACACTTGTTCTATGACGATTTAGAATATTATAAATGATAGTAAGTAAATTTTTAACTGGAAAACAACAAATAAAATGCCATGGGAAATCCTATTGATAACAAAGCTGAACCACATATTGCCAAGTGAGGATCTGTCTCTCAAGCAAAAATTTAAAAAATCATTAAAAAAAAACAAATTTGACTGATGAGCCGCAGTGAAAAAATTATTAAAGAACAAAAATAAAGCTACAATTTTTTTTTTTCAAAATTATGCATGATTTGAAGGAAGAAATAAAGGAGTAGGAGCAAATCATAACATAACTGGCCACTTTAAGAATTTAGTGAAATAATAAACTGTGAATGAATTAATTCATTCGCAGATTTCTTCCCATTATTCGTTGTTTTTTTGTCATCATAAAAAATGTTCTTTTATTTGTAATCTATTGTAGTTGTTGCACCAAATTGCATCAAAACAATGAACAGCTGTTTCACAATCCATATTGTAGATTGCCATATTTTCAAACTTTAATTCATTTTCTTTTAATTACAAAGCATATATACAGCGGATTATTGATATTTCACATTTGTATTGTTATAATGTTTAAATAACAATAAAAAGTAAATATTTTTAATAAAAAAATCAATAAATAAAATATTGAAAATATTACAACATTAAATTCCAATAGGGAGACACAATGCAAAAAAAATTGGCAACACACATTACAACATATGGCAACACGAATCTTTTTTTCAACCACCATTTTCGAAAACTCGAATCCGCATCTCTCATTTTTTTGCGTCTCCCTATTCATTCAGAATAAGGCGAGAATGTGAAAGCGAAAATGTTTTTACATGCGAGATATCTCCCAACGAATATCCAGAATAAGGCTGATAGTGAAAGTTTTTTTTTAGAAATAGGTAATTAATTCACTTAAAAAAAAAAACAAAAAATTATAAATGCAAAATTTATTTTTTAATAAAAACTAAAGCAACTTTTTGTTTTTTTGTTGCTAATAATCGACAGCATACGCATTATTTGTCATTACGCCAGCACACATTCGCATCCTGAACAATTGGGAAGAGGTTATGTCTTTGTTTGTAGGTTAGGTTTGGGGATGTGCAGCATACGCATTATATATATAATTATATTATATAAAAAAGGTAAGATTGGAATAAGGTCGATGGCTATAGGAATCAGACAGAAGATGTGTTACGTGTCACTTTAGGTTTATAATTATGCTGTAGATTAGAGCAGGTTCGGTTGTTGAGAAGAAGCTGAGACTCGGCAAAAAATGGGCACCCACTAGTCTGTGCCGCCTGATATTGCAGTGACCAGTAATGATTCCTATCATCACTCTTATTTCAGCTTTGCTCAGGTTCAATAGTGAGTGCGTTCTTCTGTTTGTTTGTAAAATTCTTTTGATTTTGCTATCTATGAGACTCCAAAGATTTATCTATAGGGTAAAGATCTGATGATTGTGTTGGCCTGTTTTTTTTTACTCCCGCAAGCAATCTTTGAAATGTTTTGGTGTATGTTTGGTGGTAATTGTCAAGCTGAAACACCAAAACAAGCGTTATATTTTCTTCAGCGAAGGGAACCATAGTGTTTTTCTACACATTTCTATAGTTAATTTGATCCATTACTTTATAAACCTCTGATGATTGTGTTGGCCATAATAAAACCCTGTTTTTTACTCTCGCAAGCAATCTTTGAAATGTTTTGGTACATGTTTGGTGGTAATTGTCAAGCTGAAAACCCCAAACAAGCGTTATATTTTCTTCAGCTAAGGGAACCATAGCGTTTTCCAATATATTTCTATAGTTAATTCGATCCATTACATTATAAACCTCGTAAATATATCGAAAAACAACCCAATATAATTATCAATACTGTGGCGTGAGAGCTAGATTGACAGTTCTCCGCTGAGATCTTACTGAATGTTATTGGGTAAATTTCTTCTAGTAAGATTTATCCAGCACAATTTTATGTATTTCAATCAGCTGTTAATTTTAAATTTTTGACCAATGTCAAAACCATTTTTAATTTTATTCCTAAATAAGTCTAAATATTAAATTTCAAGCATTTTTACTAAAATGTTGTCTGTTTACTTTTCTCAGTATTATCCAGAAGAGAATAAAAACGGCCTACTCTCTGAAATAGAACTTACTGGAAAAGTAACCAGAAACATTTATGATCTGTTCCCGTACTGCAAGAATAATGAAATCGAAGAAATAGTTAAATCTAGAAAATTGTTGCAGTACGGGAACAGACCTCTAATTTGTTGATATGCACGAACTTATGTTATTTTGCAGTCTCCCTCCGTGCTGAACTGTCACTATTGATATAGACGGCCGTATTACCCAAATACGTCGAATTAATATCTCTTAGCGAACTAAACAAAATTATAAAATGTTCACATTCTTATTGAAAATGTTGTATTTTCTTCATATTATCAACAAAAGAAAAAAAACATTCATATAAGTCCCAATTTAGATTAGGCGAGTTTACTTGCGGCAAGGGGAATATAAATTGAAAATAAAATTGTTCGTTATTAAATCTTTATGTTTTTTGTTTGGCTTTTCTGGTCAGATAATTTTTATAAAAATAAAACGATTTTTATTTCATATTTTGCTCGACGTTTTGTTGGCTTTTTTCCAACATTTTCAAGAGCTGATTTATTGATCTATTGACAAACCAAAAATGAAGATGTAATTTCTTTCATTACATTTTAAATATTGCACTTATTTTTAACTTACATTAATTATTTGTCATTTTTCTATTATTTACTTAGATTAAAAAGCGGGACTCCAACAACATTTATATAATAAAAATAAATAATAAAATAAATAATAAAAATAAATAATACAATAAATAATAAAAATAAATAATACAATAAATAATAAATAAATCACAGTTAAAAATTAGGTATATCACAGAACTGGTGTTAGCTAATTGCAATGGAGTACTGAAGCTTAGTACCGGCAATTTTCTGGCAATTTGTTTTGTTTATTTTGTTTGTAGTGTCAGTAATTTGAAATACCAATCCAGAACATTGTCACAATGTATGCCTTGTATGGACGCATGAAGCAAGTCCAAAAGAGAACGACAAGAATTGCCGCAAGTAAACTCGGCTAATCTAAATCAGGACTAAATACATGTTTTTTTTCTTTTGTGGTGAGTAACGTCGAACGAGCTAGTCGAAATTTATAAAATCCTTTGAAAAATTATGTATAAAAATTGAAAAAGCTGTAAAAATAACTAATATTTTTGAGAGCTCATTTCTATTTCCTGTAGTTTTGTCCTAACGAAAATTGAGGCAATTCCCTTATCCCTTTGAGGGTCGTACCTAAATTCATGCGTATGCGTTACTCACTTCAAAAGTTAAATACATGTATTTCAATGAATGTTAACCAAATACGCATTGCGTATAAAAAAATAAAGTTGAAAATTTTTAACATTGACAATGCGTATTTTAAATTTTTTGTTTTTTGAAAATTGAGTTTCAGTCATTGAAAATTTTGTGATTCTATAAAAGTAAACATTTTTCTATCAATTAAAAAAATGTTTTCATCCATTTTCGCCGTTTTCAATTGGCACAGTCCTTGCGTATTTGGGTAATATGGACGTCTAACAAACCCTATAAAGGTGAGAAGGTGAGTATTTTCGTACGGAGCGCAATAAATTAGGTACGACCTACCAACTGATTACAATTTTTTCTCAAAGTGGCTTGTTCCATCAAATCAAAATACATATTTTGTGTATGTGTGTATTGTTTGTCAAATAAATTGAAATATATTCAAATTTAATTGAAATGAAAATGATGTTATTAACACGTTCGCCTAGAAGTATTTACTTTGATAGTCCTGATTTATATTAGGCGAGTTTACTTGCGGCAATTATTATCGTTCCCTTTTGAACTTGCTTCATGCGTCTATACAAGGCAATTCGGTTTCGAAAATATTTCTTTTTTCATTTGATGTCAATAGTTTTTTCACATTTAAATAAATATAAAATGTCAACAAATACGAAATACACAAAACAAATTGCCAGAAATTGTCGGTACGAGCAATTTTTTCCATTTCTATTTCCCTTGCCCCTCTCTCCTACAGTCAAAGACTTGCCGCATGTAAGCTCGCCTAATCTAAATTGGGACTTATGGATGAAACAAACATTTTATGGTATTCTCTACAGGATTTTGGGAAGAAATCATAACCTTTCATTTATTTTTCGCGTTTTTAGTTTTGTGTTGAAAAAATGTCAAATAAACATAAACACTTGTTGCGAATATTTATTTTATTTTTGGCAGAAGAAGTCACACGTGCATAGTTACTTTTTTGTTATTCACCTCAAGCTGCCCTACCTTGTATTATTGTACCATGGTACGACCCTCAAAATTTATTTCAAAATGAATTTTGTATCAAAATGAATTCTTAGTACCTTTACGTTTCAATACTATGCGAAGTTAATACTATAGAGAGTGCGGACTTCCTAGACATTATAAGAGATTCCACTATTGGACTCACATTTAATATGGGTTAAAATACTATGAAGAATTTTAATTATTTATTCTAAATTTGGTTATTGATTTATCATGTTCACATTTTCATAGATTGGCCAACGTATATTTCCTTCACTATTATAAAAAAGTAGTTTGGCGTTTTGTATGTCTTCTATATAATATATTACATTATAACTTAATAAATGTTATAAAACATTCAGTCCAGGACAAATTAAAAACACATCATCACTTGTTGAATGATTTTCCACATACATACTTTGTGATGCCTTAAGTGTGCTATCCTCTTCAGAAAATGAAAATATTAACAAATTGTACAGCACAATAATCACGAGCATTACAAACACCACAAACAATGCGCCACTATTGGATTTTTTCAATTCATGATGACGTTGAAATAATTTCCAATTTTGAGGATAAATCCCCAATATTTTGCAAAGCAAAAACAACTCCGAAAATTGTAAAAGTATTGTTTGGACCGTTTGTTGTTGCGACATGTTTGTTCAATTCCGTTATTCACGACACACTAACTACCAATTGGGGAATAGAATTGTCCATCTTTTAATATGGTAAAATGGATATACGATACGTATGTATATAATGAATAATGAGTACATTACATGCTTGCCGTTAACAACTGCACTTCATTTAATTAAAATTGACATATTGTCCTTTCCCTCTCCCTGCCGCTTATCAAAAATGAATAAATCTACTAACCGATTTTTATCGACAAACAAATGTAAGGATATTTATTACATTGACACTCATGATTCGTTAATAATATTTTGATAGTGGCGCAATTGTCATTTATGTGTGGATGTGTATTTTGTAATTAAACAATTTTGACACAGTAAAGCGTACAACATTGTTTTTAATAAGATCTAAAATCTTTATGCGTTATTTGTATGTAGTAAAAAAAAAAACTATTTACTCAGTCCGTTGACAAAGGACAAGGGGTGCATTATAGTGGCCTTTTTATGGTATGCCATAAACAAATACATATACCGCCTTATTCTGGACATCAATTCACCGTGAATTTGTTCTCTCTTCCCTTTAACCCTTTGAGCCCCGAATTTTTTTCCGCAATCTTAGAACAAATTTCTGTTCACAGATTTAATGCAACTATCCTAAATAGGATATGCACAAAATTTGACATCGATATATCCTTGCATTCAGGAGATACAGTACATTCTTTCAGAAAAATTAAAGTCCAATATCAAGAAAACCAGATGCAAAATCGTCAGAAAAATCATTTTATATTATTCTCTATATTCAATTTTACAAGAATCAAAAATAATTCTGAGGGTACAATTTTAATACGAAGCGATTTAAATAATTTGGACTGTATACACAAAATAGTACTGTACACAAATTTACCCTCTTCTCTATATTGAAAAGCTCATAACTTTACCAAAATTTTGAATTTTTTTGATTTTTCTTTTGATATGTGTCGTCCATAATCAGGTCTTGACATATGAAATGCAAATGATACATATCTACTAGCTGCATATAAAATATAAGCTCTAAAACATTTTGTTGCCTGTGGACAACATTGGGCCACAAAGGGTTAATGACATTGTGAACCAGAATTTGCAATCAATTTTTTCGCATTTCGAAAGCGAAAATATCCGGTTTGGGGACAAATTTGTTATTCTGGATTGCAGGGAGTGGGAGAATGTGATTACATTTTTTGCGACATTTTTCGCTAATAAATTTAATGTGAGCTGACTACAAAAATATAAGTATTAAATATTTTTATGAAAAATGTTTAATACATATATTTGGTCACTTTAGGAATTTGGAGAGATAACATATCGAAATTAAATAAAAAGACACAGATTTATGTAGAGAAATAATAAACTGCGAATTAATTTAATTCAATCGCACAATTCTTCCCATTATTCGCTGTGTCTTTGACAGCGTTCAATGCGGTTTTTGGTATCATCAAAAATGTTATTTTATTTGTAATCCGTTGTAGTTGTTGCAGCAAAACAATAAACAGCTGTTTCACATGCCGTTGTACGTTGTCATATTTTTAAACATTAATTTTTTTTCTTTTAATTTCATATTTATATTTGGTCTGTTCCCGTACTGCAATCTACTAGTTTTTACCATTTTTGCCGATATCATAAAGGAAAATTTGTTATCGTAGTAAAAAGTAGTAGATTCTTGCAGTAAGTGAACAGACCAATTGTTATAAAGTTAAAATAACAATATGGGAACACGAAACTTTTTTCAACCACCATTTTCGAAAATTCAAATCCGCATCTCGCATTTTTTGCTTCTCCCAATTCATTCAGAATAAAGAGAGAATGTGAAAGCGAATATTTTTTTCACAAGCGATCTCGCTCTCCCAGAATATCCAGAATAAGGCTGTATGTAAATTATGTATGTCTTGAGTCATATTTACCTGATACCATATTGTAATATTTCCGCTCGAATTGTATATATCTGCTAACACAAATCTAATCTTGTGAATAACTCTAAAGTTAATCGACCGATTAAGTCAGGCGTCTAAATTAAATCAATAGTAACCCATTTGTTAGATATAATTTTTTTTAATTGATGTGGATAGATCCATAGAATACTATGGTTCGTACCACATGTTAAAGTTATAAAATTTCACTTTTAAATCTGCCTACTTCCCACAAAAATGGTCCAAATCGGAAATATTCGACTATTTGCAATTGGCAATAAAAATAAAAATTTCAGGTACTTAAAAATAGTTTATATTTTGGCTATAATAGTTTCGAACGAACTTTATAAACACAATTTGGTATTGAGTGACATCAACTTTTCCATTAATTAATGCATTTATTTTTTAATTCATCGCTTTTATTAATATATTGCATTCATTTAGTGTGACAGAATATCATATTTCATTTTTTCTTCAGGTTATTGGGGTTTATTTCATAACCGTATTTTCATTATAGCCCATACACTGTCAATTGGATTGTATTGAGACCGCTGGACTTTATATGGACCAATTGGTCTGTATAGAACCCGTTTGAAAATGTCTGTAAAAATGTAAATGTTCAACATTGACAAAACGTATTTTGAAGAAAAAAAAACATACAAATTTTCGTACACTAATAGATTTTTTTATTTTAACGAAAATGAATGACTATACTAAATGTCATTATGCCAAAAATGCAATGACAAAGTTCTTAAATTTAGATTTCCAGATGAGTCCAATAACAACAACGAAAAAACTTCAGGCTACAATTATCGCATGTATGTAGGGTGATGAACATTACCAAACAGTCTACGCAAAGAGAACAGTCTCTTTTTGAGATTTTTTTATTAACGACGTTTGCGCTCATTTTCACGTCTGCGTTCCTCCTGAAATAAGAAATTAAAATATATATTACGCATTTTTCAAAATTGCAACGCATTTCACTTATATTTAATGAGTATGTAAGAGTACTAATCGTAAAAGTATTATTACAGTATTTATATTCAGGCACGAATATAAATGAATTAACGATTAACCACTATTTTTCTTCAGTGTGCGCAAAAATTCGCTCGCGAATAAAATAAAATACATTCTTTTCGTTTTGTGTTCATTTTAGGAATGAATTTATGGCGATAAATTTTTTACCAAACGAGCATTCGCCAAAGAATGTTCGCACACACATAGCAAACGAGTGAGAGCACACAACAACGATCGTTCGTTTCGCTTGGTGGTTGAAATTCTTTCTGACATTCTCTCACGAATGAAAACAAACTTTCCCGAATTCTCGTGAATGCTCAAAACAGCAACAACAAACGTTCGTAAACTTAATAGTTGCTGGACATGTGTTTTGTTATTCCACACACTTTCTGCTACTCACACTACACTACTACTTTTTTATGATATTTTTGTGGTTGTTTTTAACAGTGCTCGCGAACATTTGTTTTTTTTTTTTTTTTTTTTTTGAGTTTTTCAAAAGAATATTCTTCAGCAACAAAAGCTCGCGAACGAACGAATCGACGACGCTTGCAGCGAAATGTTATCGTTCGTGAATTTTTCGTACAATGCGAACATTCTCGAGAGAATGCAAATGCTTGTGCATTCATTGTAACTTTATCTCTCGCGATAAATTGAAAAACATTCGAATTCTCGCCGTGAGCATTCGTTAGAAAGAGTGTATTTTAATCATTCTCCGCACCTTGTTTTTTTTTCCTCTAATTTACACCAACTTTGTAATGATTTTTTATTACTATTTGGTAATTTTTTTTTATACATACCTTTTGTGTCAGAATAATCAACAAGCGTCTGAACATGCTCAAAACGTCGAAGAACAGATCCAATGCATGTTGGACAACATCTCGATTGCCATAGCGAACCTTCTCAACGATATTTTGGGTGTCGAAAAGAATAAACGCGGCCATAACAATAACACCAACGTATAGCTGAGCCTATTAAAAAAGGCAACAAGTATTAGACAAAGTAGACATACAAAATTATTTCAAAATCACATACCATTTGTACAAACATTGATTTGAAGAAAATATTTAGAATGCTCAAAAGTGTCATGCTATTGATTACACTAATCAAAATACCACCCAAAAACAAATATTGACCACGTCCAGCCAAAAGTGCTGCTATGGACAACGATGCGAATGTTATAAATGTTCCCACCAATGCAGTAACAATAATCGATGGATCCACACTGACAACATAACTTAAAAGGGGTCCTAGAGTTTGTCCCGAACAGAAACCAAATCCATACAGCATAGCAACACGTGTATAGTAATTTTTGCCATTATCACGATAGAAGTGTAAACCCAAAACTAAGAACAAGGTACCCAATGCCGCAAGTATGCCCAAATCAATATAGTGTTTCATTTGTAGCATAGAACCAATGGCGGTCACAGCAGATGTTCCACCCAACATCATGTAAACTTTGGCAAGATGTTGTTGGACATATGGTTCGCTGGAAATAAAGAAAAAAATGGGAAACTATTAAAATCATATATAAATAATATTTAATAAATATAAAAAATATAAAGATGTGTGTTATTAGGTTTGCAAGATTTATTCTCATTAAATCGCAGTGGTACCCAGCATTGTATATAGTTATTACTTAGTGTTTCCAAAGCTGTTCGACACTCAAGGACGTCCTTATTTCCCATAAAATTTCCGTGTCCTGGTACCCAGCATAGTCTATAGCTGTTAGTTAGTGTTTCCAAAGCTGTTCTACACTCAAGGACGCTCTCAA
The DNA here is from genome assembly GCF_032173495.1 of Musca vetustissima. Classification (NCBI taxonomy): domain Eukaryota; kingdom Metazoa; phylum Arthropoda; class Insecta; order Diptera; family Muscidae; genus Musca; species Musca vetustissima. Next base: position 160,264 of record NW_026879689.1, on the reverse strand, counting down.
ACTTGATGGATTTAAGAGCTGCCTTACAAATTGCGAAGATTTCAGCCTATAATACACTACAGTCGCTCTCTAACCTGTAAGTGTACTCAAGAATTAGCCTTTCACAGTAGACGCCAGCCCCAGTATATTCTTCTTACAGTCGTTTCCACGAGGGATAACGACATCTACATCGACAAATCTCTGGACTGGTCGTTTAGTCGTTTATTTTTCCAGGATGGTTCCCATTGATATCCGACTCGTACAGGATACATCTATGTTCATAGGCACAATTGCGACAAAGATTCTGTTCATTCAGCTTTGGGGTACACTGGCATTTAATGTTATGATCACGTTCAGCATTGCGTTCAGAGCATTTGGGTTGTGCTCCTCGGAGCTCCCGTTCAAGAATCGAGGCTGCGCTTTCCGCCTTGTCTAATTTTGTGGATGTCGTTTTTTGGCGCTGAGAATGCCACCAGACAAGAGATACATGGGATAAGAAGGACCTAAACACGGTGTCAGTGTATAATCAATAGGTCCCCAATTTTTATTCCCTTCACCACACTGTGGCATAGGGTATTATGCATGGTACAATAATACAAGGTAGGGCAGCTTGAGGTGAATAACAAAATTTATGCAATTATGCACGTGTGGCTTCTTCTGCCAAAAATAAATTAAATATACGCAACAGGTGTTTGTGTTTATTTGACATTTTTTCAACGCAAAACGAGAAAAATGAATGAAAGGTTATGATTTCTTCCCAAAATCCAGTAGGGAATACCATAAAATGTTTATTTCATCCATAACAAAATAATTACTTCCTGACGATCATGTTAAAAACATAACTTTAATTTCAATTAAATTTGAATATATTTCAATTTATTTGACATAGTATTCAAAACAATACACACACATACACAAAATATGTATTTTGATTTGATGGAACAATCCACCTTGAGAAAAAATTGTAATCAGTTGGTAGCTGTGCCCTATCCTGTAATAATTATACCATGGTATTATGTCTTTGTGCATATGTTTGGAACAGCCAAAAGGAATCGAAATAGACCCATGGTTTCTTTATGAATATGCATAAAATCACTTTCTGAATCGATTTATGCATGTCCGTCCATCCGTCCTTAATCCGATTTGGATGAAATTTGGTACAGCTCAATTATTTGGCCCAAGGAAATTGTTGAAACCCGGTTCGGATTTAGATATAGCTTCCATATATATTTTCGTCCGATTTTATGTTAATGGAGCACCAAAGCCCCTATAAATCTCTCATTTGGCACGAAATTGCAAAATTTAGTCTAGAATGTTATATGCTGCGTTTAGTAAAAATTTGTTTCGATTTAGATATAGCTCTCACATATATTTTCGACCGATTTAATGTATTATGTACACTAAAGATCCAAAGTTTGGCCGATTGGCACGCAATTTTGTACAACGTCTTTAGCATTCGTTTTCCTCTGTAATTAACAGTCGAGGATAGTACCAAGGTATTTTCCTTCGGGCGAGTGCTGAAGCTGCGCTCCATCCAGGGTTGGTGGAACAAAGTCGCCATGCTTACGTCTTTGACATAATACTAGTGGAAATAAACTTGTATACAATGAAAGTAACACGACAATGAGAGACAATGACATTGATTAACTTAAAAAACGGAACAAAGAATTGAAAGATGCAATATCGGCGATAATGGTATGTAATTTCTATCTTTGAATTTGTCTTCTTATATCTTCCTAGGTAGAAATATCAGACCTGATGATTCCCGAAGAGTGATACTACTTGTTTAAACCACCATTATTACTATCCCCCAAACCCTCATAGGTAAGAACGTATTATTTGCCTAGGCTCTAAAAATGAATACTGTAAACATATTAATAATTAATACATATAAAATTTTATACACTACGTGTACTTTTATTACAATGCTTCAATAAATTCAATGTCATCGTGACTTACACACTTGTTCATTGGAGCTTGGTGAGGTCAGTGACACAAAGTCCAACGTACACACTAAAGGCCATAGAAATAAATATGTAATATAAAAAAACAAGATAAAATAGAACACCTTACGAAAACTCGGGCATTACAACCACACATACAAAAAAACATTTTCAGAAAAATAAGAAAACATTTTGATTCATTATGAATTCTTCTCGAAATTTGTGGACACGACTTTTTGCGTCTGGTATATATGTATGTAATTTATATTGTCGCCTACTTAATAGAATACCAAATTTTTTAAAGCAACAAAATATTCTGAAAATTGCACCAATCTATAATTACAACAATACGAACAATCCCAATAATGTACTTACTATTTCTGGTTTAGACCATTTGTGAATCTTGTAAAGCGTTCTTGAAATGCCTCCATTTTGGCTATTTACTGCAAGCAAATACACTTTCCGTATGCCCGGTTTTCGATGTAACTTTTTTATTTTACAACAATTTGTCAAATAGATTTTTTTATATCCAAAAAATGGTTTTGAAAACACTCGTTCTCAGTAACAGTGTGCTGCACAAACTACTTTGATTGTGATCTATTAACAAATTATTCGACGTTTTCAATTTATTGAATATGTACTATTTTATGTTTTTCGTAAACGCAGATTTTCTAGATGTTTGTTTTGCTTTGGGACGATTGCAATTGATTTTAGTGGTGGTGAAATTCCAATTAGTAGCAAGCGGTTAGGTGGTGGGACACGTCAGTGGCCACTTAATGTAGAGTTGCCACATTTTAAAATGTGCATTGTTTACAATTTTTTTTACTGTATTTGGTGTGTACCACACCTAAAGCGGAATCAAATTTACGGTATTGAAGGCAACGCAAATTCCATGGTATAATAATAGAAGGTAACAGCCATGGTGTATTTAATAAGGTGTATGCATCAGATACAACAACAAATATTTTACAAATTCAACATTGTTGTTATAGAAATTAAATTGTCATGGTACCATTTAGTTTTTTTCAAAAAAAAAAAAAAAAATATTTATTTGATTTCATTTTTTTGTCAACAAATAATCTATGAGGAATTGAAATCTTCTGTTTTTATGGAAAACTGTGGCTTCCAAATCAGACCTTCTCAGTGGAAAAGTTGTGTGCCATAAATCGCCGATCAAAGACCCCAAAATAATGAAGATTGTACTACGTATTCAGTATACCAATATTGTCATAAGCGTATGTCAAATTCTCGGGCTGAAGTACGGCTATCCACAAATGCTTTTCAATTTAAAATAACATATAAAGATCCACTACAAAAACTATTGCAAAGATTTTGTGCCTAACTATGAGTTAGGCTGGATATCCGTCGAAGATTTTGCAAATACCAATGGGCAGATTCCAATATTCAATTTCATTGGGTTTGAGGGAGGTTGAGGATTCATACCCTACACGTATGGACTTTAACACTAGAACGCCGAAGGCGGTCCGCTTTCCAATTTCAAGTACAAAAGCAACTGTGCATTTAATGACACTTTTTTTTAAATTTGATGAATTTTTTATAATAAACGTAATTCTATGAGGTACAGTGTTAAACATTAGCTACTCAATATAATCTTGCAAATTATGATATTTTCGTGAGAAAGCACTAGGGACATTATAGAGGCCCATATTTCAGAATGTGTGGCAAACAGGCTCCTTGCAAATTTTAAAGCTCCTTATTTCAGCGGCCTATAATCAGGAACCCAATGTAAAACGTATATTTTTTGTCATTTGAGGCTTGTAACATTTTCTTTTCCTATAAATGTATATTTTGTTGTTGAGCATAATTTAAATTTGAAGGAAATGAAACGTCGAAGAAATTTGTTTTGACAATTTATTTCACAAACAATAAAGAAAAAAGTTTAAAACCATATGATTGTCACTTACACCTTATTAAATGCGCCTTGGTAACAGCAAGTGTTGTTGTACAACAAACGATACAACAACCCCATGGAAATTTGTTGTTGTAAGTTATACTAGTGTCAACGTCATTTGACAGAAAGATGTAAACAAACAAACAAATTATCAACAAATTATATTTATTTTGGTCTTTCTAGTACTTTTTTAAAGCTAGTAAAAGGGAAACATTTAAAAATCGCTCTCAGAGTACAAAATAATTTGAAAAGTTCGGGAACGCAACTCTAGTAAATATGCCAAAAATAGACGGCAATACTTCAAAATCCACATAAAACCAATCAGAAGTAGGCATTCCTATTTACCACTTTTACTAGTTCAAATTTCTCGAGTAAAAAGTTTACAAAGAGAACGCCATTTTGTTTTGTGTTCTCTTAAATTTCATTTTTTACCAGTTTTACCAGTTTTCGAGTAAAAAGCAAAACTTGTAAAATTTGTAGATTCTTTTAGGTTCTGGGACGGAACTAAAAACATGAAAAACATGAATGAAAATCTATACAATTTGTATTTCTATCGCTTTCACATCTTTCCTATAATTGAGCCATTGCCACTAATACATGCAACTCATATGAAAATGCAGATCTCTCAATCAGAAGACTGGACGGCTGTGACCCCCCTCGAGCAAGCTCGTCGGCTATCTCATTCCCTTCAATATCGTTATGTCCTGGAACCCAGCATAGCCCAACTATTTGTCGTATATCATTCAGAGCGGTCTTACAATCATGAACTGCTTTCGAGTTTATAGTATGCGCCTTCACCGCTTTCAGGGCCGCCTGACTATCTACATAAATAGTCACCGGTCCCGTAATGTCGGCATTAAGTGCTTTTACTATCTCGGCCGCTTTCGTGATTGCGAGAATCTCTGCTTGAAAAACGCTACTGTCATGAGTTTTGTATACCTAATTCCCTACAGTAGACGCCAGCACCAGTGCCTTCTTCCATCTTGGACCCGTCTGTGAAGATTGACAGATCTGGCAGAGGTAGACAGCCACTAGTCCAGGATTCCCTACTAGGAAATTCAACTTTGATGACATTAAAGTCCCTATGGGGGGGAATATAATCACTGATATGACTATCCCCCCTAAAAAGGTCATAACCTGGCGTTATGTTTAGGATGCTGGCATGACCATAGTTCAGCGATTTCAAGGCATCTGTTTCCCGGAGTCTCAGGGCACACCTGGCCGCCTGGAATTTGATCAGAATATGCAATGGTTGAAGATTCAAGATTGCATTCAAGGCTGCCTGTGGTGTACTTCTTAATGCTCTGGTGATCAGAATTGAAGCCGATATCTGTACTATGTTCAGTTTTGTCAGCAGCTTCTTTTTGTTCACCCCCTGCCACCAGACAAGACAACCATAAGTAAGTATGGGTAAGACAATCGTCGTATACAGCCAGTGTATAATTCCGGGTCTCAATCCCCAACTCTTGCCTATGGAGTTCTTGCATGAATAGAGTGCCAGCAATCCCTTTTTGGAGCGTTCATCAACATTCCTATTCCACAGTAACTTGCGGTCTAGGATATTGCCAAGATATTTAGCTTCATCAGAAAGGGTTAAAGTCTCTCCACCAAGTGATGGCAAGCGGAAACTAGGAATTTTGTGTTTCCTAGTGAAGAGCACCAGTTCTGTTTTAGTGGGGTTTACACCAAGACCCTTGGTGCAAGCCCAATTTGACAGGGTTGAAAGGGCACCCTCCAGGATGTCTGACTACACCATCGGCATAGGCTACAACTTTTATCCTGAGATGATTGAATTTCAAAAGTATCTCATTTATCACCAGAAGCCACAAAAGTGGGGAAAGTACTCCTCCCTGAGGTGTGCCTCTATTGGCAGATTTCCTCACGGAACTCTCTCCTAAGGATGAGTTGATAATTCTGCTTTCCAGCATTCTATTGGATTGCCTCTAGCTTCACATTGTTGAAAGCTCCTTCGATATCGAGGAATGCTGCCAACGTGTAGCCAGAGGACTCCATATTCTTCTCGATGCATCCAACCACCTCATGCAGAGCTGTATCCACTGATTTGCCTTTGATGTAGGCATGCTGGGATTTACTAAGTTTACTACGGTCAATGGTATTTCTAATTTTTGAGTCTAGTAACCTTTCTAAAGTTTTTAGTAGAAAGGAAGAAAGGCTAATCGGTCTATAGTAGTAGTCAAAATCGGTGCAATATTTTTTGAGGTTAGCGATCACGAAAAATTTATATATATATATATAAATTAAGAATCCACTGTAAACTGCTATGTAATTAATAGAAAATAAATTAATGTTTGAAAATATGGCAACATTCAACATGGCATGTGAATCACTGTGAAATGTTGTTCAGAATAAGTCGAAGGGGAAGAGCGAGTAATCGTGGAATTGTCAACCAGAATAAGGCTGAATATTTAAACAAAGTCTGTGAAATAAAGTTCGGAATACTTTATCACCCTTATTCTGGGCATCAATCCACCGTAAATTTGTTCGCACTTCCCTTTAAAGTTATTCTGAACCAGAACTCGATGCGAGTTTGTTCGCATTTTTTCATATGACAACACAAATTACAACTTAAATTATAATATGGCATCACGAATCTTTTTTTTCAACCACCATTTTCGAAAATTCGAATCCACATCTCGCATTTTTTGCTTCTCCCCAAGGTATATTTAATAAGGTAGCCGCATCGGCCCAGCTGTTGGACAAATAAATGTCAAAAATGTTGTTGTAATGTTGAACCAAAAAATTAAAAAAACAAAATTATAAATGAAAATCTCCGAATTTCGAAGAGCCTTTTTGGCACTACTTTTATTAACATTTTCTACAAGAATTTGTGTAAAAAAATCTTGTCAATCTGTTTGTTTTTGCAAAATATTTTTGACATATCAAAATACAACAACCGATGTTTGTTGTAGAAATTCGCCGATGCGGCTACCTTGTATATCTACCTTGCTTCTCCCCATTCGTTCTGAATAAGGTGAGAATGTGAAAGCGAAACAGTTTTTTCATGCGAAAAATTTCCCTAACAAATATCCAGAATCAGGCAATTCCAGGTGAATTTACTCGCTCTTCCCCTTCGACTTATTCTGAACAACATTTTCCTGTGATTTTTTTCGTATTCTCTTTCGCCTTATTCTGAATGAAGTTCGAAAGGGAAAAAATCTGCTTTGGGGAAAAATTAGGTATTCTGGATTACAGGGAGTAGGAGAATGTGATGACATTTTGTGCGAAATTTTACGATAATAAATTTAAAGAGAGCTGACTACAAAAATATAAGTAATAAATATTTTTATGAAAAATATTTACACAATACCTATACTATGACGATTTAGAATATTATAAATGATTGTATGCAACTTTTTAACTGGAAATCAACATATAAAATGCCATTGGAAATCCTATTGATAACGGATCTGTCTCTCAAGAAAAAAATTGTAAAAATTATTGAAAAACCAAATTTGCCTAATGAGCCGCCTAACAGTGAAAAACTTAAATAAAAATTATGAAAGAACAAATGAAGAAATAAAGAAGTAGGAGCAAATCATAACATAACTTTAAGAATTTGGGCACACAATTATGTAGTGAAATAATAAACTGTGAATTAATTCAATCGCAGATTTCTTCCCATTATTCGTTGGATTTTTTCTTTCAACATTTTTTTCTTTTATTTGTAATCTATTGTAGTTGTTACACCAAATTGCATCAAAACAATGAACAGCTGTTTCACATGTCATATTGTAGGTTGCCATGTTTTCAAACTTTAATTCATTTTATTTTAATTACAAAACATTTATACAGCGGATTCTTGATTTATCAAATTTGTATTATTATAAAGTTTAAATAAAAATAACAATTTTTAATAAAAAAATCAATAAATAAAATATTGCAAAATTAAATTACAATGGGGCAACAAACATTGCAACTTAAATTACAATAGGCAACACAATCTTTTTTTCAACCACCATTTTCGAAAACTCGAATCCGCATCTCGCATTTCTTGCGTCTCCCTATTCATACTGAATACGACGAAAATGTGAAAGCGAAAATTGTTTACATGCGAGATATCTTCCAAGCGAATGCCCAGAATAAGGCTGTATATTTTTATAGTCATACCCCTTAAAATTTATTAGCGAAAAAATCTGTAATTCTGAATGACTTAATTTTCCCCATAGCGGATTTTTTCGCTTTCAACGATTTATGAAAATTCCTCATATATTTACTGTCCATCTTCTCATGAAAGAACATTCGACTCCGATAAATTAAAGGAACTGGAAATATAGCAGATCAAACACCTAATTTGTGAGTGTACCATGTTTTGCAATAAAACTTTAGTGCTTTAAACTTTTTCTCTCGCTCAAAAAATTTGACCTTCTCCTTCGATACTATCACCGTCTCCCCAAATAAAAATTAAGGAACAAAACCTAAAGCAAAGTCATAAATATTTAAAATATAGTATTGAGAGTTATTTAACATTACGGTCAATAAGCGGGTACATTTGTACCTTTTTTCGAATAAAAATGCTGTAAAACTTTTAATAATAAAGATATTTGGATCAAATTTTGAGGAATCATTCTTGAGGTATTTTCACACATAATCGAAGAAAAAATTATAAATATTTTCCATATATAAAATTTTTAAAATTTTTAAAATTTTTTAAAATTACCTGTATACCAAAGGAAAACCAAGGTAGTTTCTGATTTCCACGAGACGCCTTGATGACCCCATGTTGTCTAGGGCCAAAAAAATTTGCAGAGGGGTTGAGGAACACCTAAATAAGATCTCAATAAAAAAACTAAAAAAGCTTAACCCATTCGAAAGCTATAACGAATTTACTATGTTTGTTTTAGATCGATTATCATTTAAGCATGGATTTAAATATATATTATTTTAATGTACATATAATTTTGAGTTCGTACATCTAGATCAGATCCGTATAGACTAATTTAAAACCAAAAACCTCACGATAGTCCAATTCTTTAATGAGTTACAGAGCTATCTTTGGATGGGTACAAATGCACCACGGTTATTGATCTACGTATACTTTTTTGGTTATTGACCGTAGGGTTAAATTGGCAACCGTCCACGAAATGACATTATTATTTTACTCACCTCTGTTTTTGTCATGGATATAAATTTATGTTTTTTCTTACACACTCATGTTCCATAAATAGCGGGAGCAGTAACACAATAATGACAGCTAATGTATGTTTTAAAGGCCACATATTTAATCAATATGCTTATTTTGTAGATGAGAATTTGTTTGGCATTTTTTTATACATTGTAGAGTTTGTTCTTCTCGAAAGATTACAAAAAATAATCACAAACAGTAGAAAAAAAAGAACAAACTTGCCTTGGCAAATATTACATTATAACAATAATTAATTTAAATGGTATGTATAGCAAAAACGGTGGAGAAACAAGATTTCTTAATTACTAAGTTAAACTCTATGTACATAGATTTAAACTCTATTTCTTTGGTAAATGATACAAATGTGTCTCTTTTTTGGGATTATTAGTGATACAAATTTCAACACTTGTTTTTGTAATTATCTCATATATTTATATTTTTTATTAATAAACTGAAATATCAATTTACAAACAATGTATGTATGTATGTGTGTACGCGTAGTTATTAATTAAAGTGTCTAATTATTTGATGGTATTAAATAAAAAAAGGAGTGGTGATGGAAAGATTTGTTGCTGCCGGCTAATAGTAAATCATGTAATGCTTTGAAATTGCAGCCACAGATTTTTGCATAGTCATTGTTGTTGAACTGTCTTCCATTTTTAATTTCCTTTTTGGGCATTTTGTTGTTTTCTTGTTCAGAGACTTTATCCACGTTCGTTTAATCCATATTGCCATATCAGCTGTCCAGTTTTGTAGCTAACCCAAATGTTAATAGTAGTAGTCTCTTGTTTTCAATGCATTTTGAATTTCCGATAATGATATCTGGTAAATCATAGGATTATTAATTGGATGTGAGGTTGTGGGATTAGGTTATTCATAAAGGTAACGATCGATGATCACTTGTTGCAAGTTAAATAATCTTTATTTGTGTATTTGTTTCATTATATGTCAATATGACTAATGTCTGGAACGATGTTCTCGGTCACGTTCACGCTCGCGATCACGGTCACGATCACGTTCGCGATCACGATCCCGTTCACGTTCGCGGTCACGATCGGATGACCGATAGCGTTCCTCGTAGTAACTACGCTTCGATGGTGCTTCGGTGCCTACATCGCCGCCCGCTGGTTCGGGAGTTTTTCGTGCTCTTGCCGAACGGCTGGAACTATCATCACGATAGTGATCATTGGTACTAGGACGTTCTCGTTCACGGCTTCTAGAGCGATCGCGATAACTGGAAAATAGGCGAGACAAATAAATATTTGGAATTATTTTTTTGAATAGCATCTAGTAGAAATGTGTGAAGATTCAACAAACATTTGCCTCAAGGCTTGATAAAAGAGCAACAACTCAAAACTTACCCTCCAGCATCACGATCTCGTTCCCTTTCTCGATCACGTTCCCTTTCGCGTGATCGCTCACGATACCGTGATGATGATCTTTCACGTCGCGGCCTCTGTCGATGAGATCGATCACGTGATCTTGATCGTTCACGTCTATTATAACTTTTCGTTTCAATGCCGTGCAATGTGTCCTGCAGTGAGCTAATCAATATTTTGCAACGTTCATCGTGAGCCACCTTCGATTGTTTAATCAATGAGATTGCTGTGACTAATGTTTCAATAGCGCTGGAGTATTCACCGGCTGCAGCATCCGATACCGCTCTTGCAATTGCAGAACTGCTAACTGTGCGATTGCGACCCATTATTTCTTCAAATTCAGCTTCACTTAGTTGAGGTCCCATGGGCTGTTGTTGGTCCGGGAAGGTTTGTTGCTTAACCGGTCCCGGCGGACCAGGCCAAGGCCCCCGTGGTGCACCCTGCTGTGCAAAGTGGGGAGGTGGTCCGTGCTGGGGTGGCATATTCATTCCCTGTTGGGGACCGGGTGGACCATGTGGCGGGCCTCCACTCATAGGTGGGCCACCAGGGTGTTGTGGAGGACCACCGCCAGGCTGATTAAAGAATGCGGGATTGACATGTGGAGCCGGACCACCAGGAGCGCCGTGTGGTCCTCCAGGTGGAGGAACACCAGGACCACCCATTTGTGGAGGGCCACCCGGAGGACCTCTAGGAGGGCCCTGCATATGTGGTGGCCCCTGGGGTGGGCCACCAGGCGGTCCCTGCGGAAAGCCTCCATGCATGGGAGGTCTCCAGTCAGGTCTCGGGCCACGCATTGGCATACCGCCAGGAGGTCCCTGAAACTAAAAATAAATTTTCATTTTTCAAACGCTTCATCTTTTCAACTCGATTCAATGAACAACAATATAAATAAACCCTCGAATTTTTGAAATTAATTAAAACAATTAATTATCTCAACATTCTGAATGCTTAAATTCTAATAACAATAAATTCATTCTAGTAAAAAAAAAAATACAATACAATTAAACATATTTATAAAAATAAGGGTGTTACCATTTGCGGAGGACGTTGTGGCGGTCCATTCATGGGTCCTGGTCGGGGACCATTCGGACGTGGCTGACCCGGCCATTGTGACTGTTGCTGGCCAAAACGTGGTGGTCCTTGCATGCCTTGTTGTGGTACCATTGGTGGTCCCTGATGCATAGGTGGCTGTATTTCATCATTTTGTATGTGATGGATTTCGATTGAAATTGAATGTTGTGAGCGTTATTGTTTTTTTTTTTTTTTTTTTTTTGTTATTTATTAACGTAATTTTGGTTTGGTTTGGATTTTTGTTTTTCAATTTTTTTTAAAACATGTTGTTGTTGTTGAATGATGAGGATGATGAACATGGAATAAGAAATAATAGACAATAGTAACTATAATAGATTGTAAACATATAGGTATAGGTGTAAATTAAAATTATACATTTCTCAACTACTAAATAATGCTACAATATTATATAAGTCTATGTCTAAGAAATTTCAATGTCAATATGTATGTAGCTTATTAATAAGAATTATAATTAAAAAATGAAATTTGTATAGTTAATGCTCTTATTAAAAATAAAATTGTAGGGAAATAAAGTGAACCATAATGATAATGTTGATTAAAACAAAAATAAAAATTTGTACAAATATGGTTTTTTTCTTAACGAAATATGGCATGTTTCTTAATTAAAATTTAGTTTATGTATACATTCAAACATATTTATAACTGTAAGTTGATATATCTGTAACGTGCGTTCAAATTCGCTTATAACGACGACGTTGACGAATTTTGTAGCTAAAAAAATATGAAAGTTTGAATCTGATGAATTATAGCGATACGTAAAGTTCGACGTATCCATCTAAAAAAAAATTTTGAGTATATGACAAGCCTTATAATTTTGTCTTCGATTCTAATTATTTTACTTGAATGTATATATTCGAGATGTTTGTGTAATACGTTCGTGGAGTAGGCAATGATGTAATTGTAATATTTACAGTTATTTCATATTTTAGTACTACTCAGAGTTTTGAAGGTAATATTATAAATATCTTCAGAATATTGATTGAAGGGAAGGCCATAAACTATTAAACCGTATACATACAAAGTCTTTTTGATAACAAAAATTAACATATTTTGAGAAGGGAGTCGTTGTGCATTAAATGATCCATATTAGTATATTTTTAGTCCACTTGTTGTTGTTGTTATTAGGTTTGTTCGTTTACTCAATAATTTGTACAAATTTCTACAAATTATTACAAAATGTTGTTCGTTTACCCAAATGTCTAGTAAAAGAGAGTGAATTGAGAAAGTAGATTTGACAGTTGTATTACTGTAAGAATATTCAGTAAGAATATTCTCGTTCCATCTGCTGATGTTTAATCAGCTGTCTTGTTATGTCTTGTAAACAAGCAACAAAATTGTTCTCAAGCAAATTGATCGTTTTGTGAATTTTATGTTGATTGCGTATCATTAAACATTAAAATGGATGAAGAAAGCGCATGTATTTATAAACAAAAACAATTTTCGGCTTGTTATCCATTTTTTCTAAAAAAATGCTGCTTTTTTAGTTTGCGTCAAATTGTTTGTTGTTATAATCAGGTGTGTCGATGCAATATTTTTCCGGGATGTAGTAATTTTCTTCCCCAGAGCCTGGAAAACTTATTTAAATCGATATTGTTTTCGACTTTTCTTTATAAATTATAAAGGGGTTTTGAAAATTTCCATGATTTTTGGTTGGAGGACATAAGGATTTTAATCATTTTAAATGAGACTCTGACGCTATAATAGTATTAAGCGGACCCCACCCATTCTGGATTTCAAAGTTCGACGGGTTTCAACCGGCTGGCAAATGAGTATACATTTGGTATGTTCCCGTACTGCAAGAATTATTTAAATTATATTAAAGACTTGTATCTTTGCATACACGTATTTGAACACTTAAGGGAACCCCCGCTTCAGCCGTCGCTTGATGCTGACACAATAAATCGGCTATATCTTCAAAAGTTGTTAAGATTTTCACTTGAAATTTTGTAGGGATATTCTTGAATTAGTGTAGGTTCCAATCAAATAAAAAACAAAAGTCCTTCTTCTCAACGCGGATATGAATGCCGATCACTTAAACATCTGAATCTGAAAATTCCAACGCAATTAGAAAAAGAACATATCTGTCTCTGGTAAAAACTAGATTTATTAACATCGCTCGAAAATTAGGAAAATGGCGGACCTAGAATTTTTATATTTTGGAAAATCGATTATTTCGGCACAAAACCAAGCTGGAAAATAGCTATGTAGGTCCAGAGTAACATGAAATTTAAATGAGACATTCGTGAGAAGTTATATTAAATAAAAATATAGAAAATCAATTTTTTGAAACCGAGAATGGGCAGGGGTCCCCTTAATTTATAAATATTGAGTCTGTGTCTTTCGGCCGACAGCAGAAATAATCCAAGAATACCTAGCTTTTGAAATATTACATCAGCTATAATCGTCAGTGGGAAGCAAAATTTAATGGTATCGTAATACTCGTGGCAAGTTCTATATGACATCTTTGATTTATGTAGAATACTCAGCTGATTTAATTGTATCGTAATTTTCGTGTCAAGTTCTATATGACATCTTTGATTTCTGTAGAACGGCCCATTAGGAAAATTGTGTACACATTTTATTTGAAATAAGATATTTTTTTTTTTGAATTGTTTAACATTTATCTTTGCCATGTTCTCAAATCTGCAGGCGATGGAAAAATGTAGAATACGTTTTTAATTTTTTCTGAACCGATTTAAAGTTTATTAATTGGCATGAGAACTTCATTTACATAATTTGAAAGAATATTAATCGCGAGTTAAAAATTATACATTATCAAATTTAAAAAAATCGCAGCAGAGTTTCGTTGCCCTTTGGTTTACAATTTACTTCAATTTCCTAAAGGGATCATTTAAAGGAGCAAATCCCTTTGCAATGGAAAATTGCTATTTTCTCTACAGTTGTGGTAATGACTCAATTGATGAAAGATCTGCAAGCGATAGAATTATAAATTTGCAAGACTTTCATTCATGCTTTTCAATTTTATTCTGAAAATACAAAACTAATTTTGAAAATAAATTAACAGCCTGTTTATGTATTTCGAAAGAAAGGTTTCTTTGGTTCATGTAAAAACCTGTTACAGGCAAAGGAAGACGAACGATAAACAACTCGAAAGAAAACGTAAACGTACATATATTTTTTCTTTAAAAATTTTGTTTATTTGAAGCACTTTCACACAATACAATCTCTATGCAAAATAAAAATTTTTGGAACATGTATTATAGGCATCGCTTGGATTTTTCATTCATGTTTTTGGAAAATAAAATTGTACAAATACTGAACAATTTTTTTTTCAAAACTGTGATTGTTCTCAAATGGGACTCTCATTTATTGAACATTGTTGTAAAACTTTACATTTAATTTAGTAGTTTTTCGCATGGTATACGTAACGCAAACGAACTATAGCTTTCGAAATACATGAACGCTTTTTTAAACGAAAGTGAGTGAGTTACTTTCTTTAGCATTGATTTACGTTCGAAATAGAAAACAAGGCTGTAAATTTATATTTATATATATATTTTGTTTACATTCGACATATATTTAAACGTAATAAATTGTTTAAAATTTGAAATGTTGTATAATTCTCTTGTAATATAATTAATTTTTTCAATCATGACTTCAGAATTACTATTCAAATTGTCTGGACGCCTATGTCACAAAGACATGAACTAAACTATCTTCGACTGTTTAATGGACATCCATTTTCACCCATTACGCATGAATATTCAACAATTTAAACAAATTCCTGTGCTACTCGTCTTTTCAGTTTCAAATAACAAATTATTAAGTCGGTCCGGAAAACGTGAAAAACATAATTCATGCTCAGAATCATGGCATAATTATTGAAGGTAGTCTCATTTGAGAATTGGATGATGGCAACCCTTTTTAATTTCGAATTCAGGGTCGTACCTAAATTCATGCGTATGCGTACGAATTTATTGACCTCAAAAGTTAAATACATGTATTTCAATGAATGTTATCCAAATACGCATTGCGTTTTCAATTTCCCGTTTTCAATTTGCACAGATGCAAATAAAGTCCTTACGTATGTGGGTAATACATTACTCTCAAAATATTTATAAATACAATTTTTGCCACTGAGAAGAACATGATTTGCGTACTTTTCGAAGGAAGACCTTTTCATTTAAATTTTGAAAACTGAATGCTGTCAAAGGCGAATTTATGAAAAATTTGGAAACATACAGTTAAAATACATTTTAACTATTTAAAATATTGTAAACACAAAGATGATGAAACATTTTTTTATAGATCCCCTATTTTTTTGTAAATAAAAATATATCGTGTGGCAAACTAACTGCAATAAATTATAAAAAATAACTAAATTAATTTCTCGTAGTACAAGTAATTGCTCAGAGCCATGGTACAATTATAAAAGGTAACAGCAAATCCCAGCTGATTTGATTCCAACGTAATACTAGTCCCAATATGAATTTGACAAATTATGTTTTTAAAAATCACCCAACAGGAAAATTGGGAACGCAATTTGAAATTGTTCTTTATTAAATGTGCTCCTGTATTCAATTTACTCAATCTGCCTGCTGGGAAAGTTTGAGGAAGCAAATCTTTCTTCAAGGAATAACTCGCTATTCCCAACATTTTTTATATGTGTTACACATATATATGGCAATGGCTCAATTGTAGGAAAGATGTGGAAGCTATAGAAATATAAATTTGATAGATTTTCATTCATGTTTTTCAATTTTTATTTTGAGGATTCGAAAATATTTCATTTTCAAAATAAAAATAATTTGATGATAATTTGTTTGTTTGTTTACATTTTTCTGTCAAATAAAAATTAGTAGAACTTGGCAACAAAAATTTCCATGTGGTTGTAAAAATAACAAATTAATGTTACCTTCTATTATTATACCATGGCTCAGAGCCATGTGAAGTTAAAATTCAACAGTTTATCCATGGTGTATTTAATACACCTTGAGTTTATCCAAAACAATTTCTACAAAAGCAGGAGTTAAAAATTCGAAGCAAAACCCCCACATAAAATAAAAATGTTTTATTTACTGAAATTTAATATCATTTTTTTATTAAATTGTTATTTTCCATTAAACAGAGTAGTTTTTGTTCTTTTGATTTCAAACAGAATTTCAAAAAAATATGCAACAACAACATTTAAACATATGTATGTAAAAAAAAACATATTTTGTCTATCATCATCACAATTTGTACTTAGGTAGAATGTTATTAGACAATTTCAAAATATTTTTGTTTTTTGTTTTAAATCATATTTTTCAGTTATAAAGAAATATATATGTATATTTTTGTTATTTTTTTTTAAGTACTAAGTACACATCACTGATATTTACATGGATAATAAGTGAGAAGTACGTGTTGTTGTATATAAAAAAGTTATGAATGAAAAAAACGGATTTTCATTAAAAAAAAAAATAAATAACATGCAAATCTTACAATACTAAGAGATTATGGAATAACAAAAATAATATATATGCGTATAATATTTAATATGGTATCACATTTCAATATTCCCTTCTGTGGCTGTTGTGATGCCTGCCTTTGTGTTCTTGTATTTATTATTATTTTTTTTTTGCCAGCAGACATCACATACTCAGAATAAATAGAAGAGAAAAAATAGAAACAAACAAATTTGTAGAAAAGGGTGATAATATTGACAACAAGAAGTTCACTTAAAAATATTTCTCTAAATATACTTGTTTATTTAATTTATTATTACATATTTTGTACTTTTCTTGCGTTTTTTTTTCGAAAAAAAAAATAATAACAAAGACAATGAGAAGAGAAGTACAGACACGAGTTTGTAAACGATCGTTTAGTTTTGTTACAACTAAGAACAGCAAGAAACAATATAAAATATTTTGTGGTAACAATGAGGCTGTCTGCTGTTGGTATCACAGTTTTTTCTTAAACAAAACTATATGTGTTTAATTGTTATATAATATATATTTATATAAACAATGGATAGTAGACTTAATATTTTATAAAAAAGTGTTTAGAAATTCGGTTAAAAAAGGATAATAATGACTAACGAATAGTTATGTTTAATTGCTCTGAAATACATTTCATTTACACTTATTTGTAAATCTTATTCGAAACAACAATAATTTTGAACAATCTTAGTTTTGTATGAAATATCATCAGATGAGACGTTGTTTTTGAAAATGATAAATTGAAATAACAGAAAGAGTGTAGATGAGAAACTTAAAAGGCATTCAGAACAATTGAGATAATGTTAAAAATATACAAAAACAAAATAGAAATGATAGCTTTTTTAATAAAAAGGAAATATGTAAATAAATAAAAAATACCATTACCATAATCAGATGAAAAAAACATTAAAAATATTATAATTTAATAAAACAAAATAACAACAATATGTTTGGTTATCTTAAACATATCAGTCTTTGTGTGGGAAATACAAATATAAAAATAAACTACCCATAATTTATAGTAGTAAACTATACTTGTTTGTTATATTGGACAAATATGTGTATAGAGGACTAGAATACGTTCTATGGTACTGTGGCTACGCTTGCTTGCTAGTTAACAACATACCTGCATTCGGGGAGGTCCCTGACCAACGGGCGGTCCTTGTGGTGGCATATGCTGTGGCCTAAATTGACCTGGCGGCATATTCGGATTCATGGGCAGACGTTGCTGATGTCCCGGTGGTACTCCTTGTGGCCCGCCTGGATGTGGTGGCATTGGTCCGCCCGGCATCATGTTGGGTGGTGCTGGGCCTCTTGGTGGTCCATTTTGTTGCGGTGGTGGTACTGGACGTGTTTTTTGTAGACTCTCAAATTGATTTAAAGCCTGCTTCGTTGGATATGTAACAACTGGCGCCTGGCCATGCAATTCTTTTTTCGGCAAGCGCTCCAAAACCAAACGCATGCTGTTTTCCGATGCCAATGAAACAACGCTAAAACCTTTCGATTGACCATTGGCACGATTCTCGAAAAATTTCACCTCTTGAAAATCGGTGACACCTATATCGCGTATAGCATTAGCAATATCTTGATCAGTTGTCCACTGTAAATGTAAAATGAGGAAGAAATAGTTTAGTTTACATAAAAATAGATCAATGTTGAAACATTTTTATAGAGTTTGGAATAATAACGATATAGAATAACAAGTGATAATGTGTTCGAAAATAGTGTAGTGATAGGAAGTTAATGATCAATTTAAAACGGTGCAAAAAGGTCGACATATAATGGCATCCAAAAATATGAAATAGCAAATTCCGTTTAGGAATTTTTGATGTTAAAGATGTTTGTTGAAACATTTTTATAGAGTTTGGAATAATAACGATATAGAATAACAAAAATATGAACAATTTAAAACGGTGCAAAAAGGTCTACATATAATGGCATCCAAAAATATGAAATAGCAAATTCCGTTTAGGAATTTTTGATGTTAAAGATGCACCTCGCTCAGGTAGGCCGGTCATCAAAAATCGGAGAAATGGTCGATGTTGACCGGCATGTTAGGAGTTGTAACATCGCCCAGGAGATAAAAATCGACCATAACAGCTTTAAATCTTGTACAAAAAATAATAATAATAATAATGGATTTATTTTTCTTGAATACTGTATAATTTGTTACACTATTATTTCAAAATGCACCATTTATCCTACATCTACTATCAAGTTTGTTGTCATTTAGTACTCATCACACACATAAGCATATCCTTCTTATTTCCATTATACAGATTTCAAAGTGATCAGAATTCCAATTATATATTTCAGCAAATATCTACAGGTTCCACAATTAGTTCCATTCAGTACTTTTCGAACACATAAGTACACATTTTCAAGACTACCACCGTATATCAATCATTTAATAAATTTAGTACCGAAACCCCTTTGGTACTTCTTTCTAACTCTCCGTCAGTGACCCACATTCCAAATTATAGGTTTCCAGCATTCTCCGTTACTCAAATCCAAATTTAGTGCATTTTGTACTATTCTTACACATAAATTACTCATAAATAAAAATTTCTAAAACTAAATCAATCCTACGCTCTAAATCGATTTTATTTCCACCAAACGCCAAATTGTACCAAATTTAGTATTCAAAAGTACGAATTCCCAAAACTACCTCAATCCTATTTTAAAATAGTAAATCCAAATTTGAGAATTCCAGATCTATCTTCTCGGCTAAATCCAAATTGTACCAGATTTGGTACCATTCTGTATTTTTCGCACCCATATTCCACTCTCTCTCCTACAATCCGACAGTAATCTTCATGGCATCATTCGGGATTCCAGTTCTACTTGTGTCCAAATTGTACCAACTCCAATCAAATCCAATAATAATCTTAAGTCCACATTAAGGGGTTCCAGCTCTATCCATTTACCAACATCCAAATTGTACCAGATTTAGTACCGTTTATTACTTTTCGTAGACGTAAGAACGATTTTCCACTACTTTCTCAATTCTACACTCCAACAGTAATTTTAATAATACATTTCAGCCCTATCCGTTCACATACCTCCAAATTGTACCATACTTAGTACTTATAAGTATTTCCAACACTACCAAATTTCACTATCCAAATTAAATTCTTTCCATCTCTATCTGTTCACTCAAGTTTAAATTGTACTAAATTTAGTATCATTTAGAACACATAATTACTTTCATATCTCAATTCTACACTCCAACTACAACCATTATTACAAATTTTAGGTTTCCAGCCCTCTCCGTTCACTCAAATCCAAATTGTTCTAAATCTTGTGCCGTTTAGTAGTTTATCGTGCCAAAATATACGAATTTCCAAAGCTGTACTAAATTTATTACCTTTAAGTACTTTTCGTACCCATAAGTATGAATTTCCTAAACTACTTCAATCACACACTCCGACAGTCATTTTGGATTCCATCTCTATATGCTCAACTAAATGCAAATAGTACAAAATTTAGTACCATTTAGTACTTTTCATACACACACTCCAGCAGTCATTTTGGATTCCATCTCTATATGCTTAACTAATTGCAAATAGTACAAAATTTAGTACCATTTATTACTTTTCATACACATAACTGTAATTCAATGAATTGATTGAATATTGCAATGAATTTTTATTTTGCAAACCGCAATTTATGTAATTATTATTTGTCAAAATTGTACTAATAAAAAGTAGTAGTAGTAGTTGAGGGTGAGTTGTAATCCCACGGCGGCCGGTTCTATGCGCCACCTCAACCTCAACTAATAAAAAGTAAGTTAATTCAAGAAAAAACAACAAAAATACGTTTATACGATCACAACTCTAACACTGCACATAGATTTGCATGTCATTAAAAAAATCGTTACACGTCCTTGAACCAAATTTCTATTATAACATCTTGATACAACACTTACCCATGTCAAATTTCCCACATACAATTGAAAACGCCTACCAGCTTGATTGGGAGCCAAACTACCAGCACCTTGATGGTAGACTCCGTTTGTTCCGGCATTTCCAGCACCACCTTCTGCGCCATTATTTCCCGAACTGGGGCTTTCACCACCACCCGTTGCTGGTGCGATTGCAGCACCACTATTATTGGCTTCGGGCGCCCCACCTATATCATCGTATAAATCCACTCCATCGCCAGCAAATTCATCCTACATTAACAGAAGCAACTCACCACATTAGACATTTCGCAATGATTTATTTGTTAATAGAAAAACAACACGTTACCTGATTTTGTGTATCCAAATCTTCGGCATAAAGATCTAATACCACGCCGTCAGCCATATTTGTTTGTTTCGCCTATTTTCACGGAATTGATTTGCCCAATATGGTCTGAAGTTTAGTTATCTGCTGCAAACACACAATATTGAGTGTGACCGAGGATTAAATATTCCACTGTTTTTTTCTCAAATAATTTTTTCTACACATACACACGCGTACTACGCGAGCACACACCGACCGACACCGGTGACAGCTTGCACCTTCTTTTCAACTTGTACCTCGCTTCAGTAGAATTTCTTCTGTACAGTTTCTGCTCACATAAATTGACTAATAATTAAAAATAATTGTTTATTTGGATGGTATTCACTGTTCCCTTTACACGTAACAAGTTTTTCATAAAAAATATGAACTTTTCTAGCTTCTATAATTGAAAAAAAAAATTGAATTGAAAATTTCCCTAGCGAATTCAAAGCCTAAATTTCAGCGAATGAAAAACTAAAATGGAATAAAAATGAGCAGGACAAATATATGTTGTGTTTTTTCTTTATTTGATAATCGGTCACATTTTTTGGTTAACCACTTCCGACATAGGGAGTTGCCATATGATGTCAATACGTTGAGTGTTGTAGCGACATCTAACGACGCCTTGGCTTCAAGAGAATTTTGCAGAAAGTGTAAAAAAAATATTTATTAAAAATAATAATTTATTCATAAGGTTAACAGTGAGTGAGTCTTCGTTGACTGTCAAATTTATTATTTGAAGAATTAATAAACAAAAAAATATTTTTATTCGAACCATAATATATGTGCACATTACTATCATTGCGTTTTCCTGAAAGATATTTTGAGTTTTTATCCTGTTCTGGTTGGTATTTCACGATTAAAATGTTGACAGCAACCTTAATCTTATGAATAAACCTTGTTCTGTAGGATTAATATATTAATATATTAATATATATGTGCACATTACTATCATTGCGTTTTCCTGAAAGATATTTTGAGTTTTTATCCTGCTCTGGTTTGTATTTCGTGAATAAAAAGTTGACAAGAGAAGATTAAGTTGTGAATTCGCATCCAGGTAGACCTTAGTTAATTCGTCATGCTTGTACTGTTTTGTAAATTTTTGTGCTAGGATTATTCATAAGGATAACAGCCAGGCGAATTCATGCCCTAATAGTACGTTTTCATTTAACTGGATTTCGTTAACCCAGTGGGTTTCAATTGTCAATTCCTTTGCATATATTTCAAATAAGTCCTCATAAAGTAGGTTAACCTGGTAAAAAGTTCTAATGTACAATGAGTTTAATGTACGTTTAGATTTAGTCCCAATTTAGATTAAGGTACGTTTAGTTTGTACCGGATTTGGTTAACCCAGTGGGTTTAAATTGTCAATTCCTTTAAATATGTGCTAAATAAATCCTCATAAAGTAGGTTAACCCGGTAAAAAGTTCTAATGTAAACGCCGTATTAGGCGAGTTTACTTGCGGCAAGTCTTTGTTTGTAGGAGGGAGGGGCAACGGGAATAGAAATGGCAATTTTCTGGCAATTCGTATTGTGTATTTCGTATTTTTTACATTTTAAATTTATTTATTTTATTGGAACAAATAAAAAAAGAAATATTGTTGAAACCGAATTGCCTTGTATAGACGCATGAAGCAAGTTCAAAAGAGAACAATAAGAATTGCCGGAAGTAAACTCGTCTAATCTAAATCAGGAGTTACGAAATCCACTCGATCTCAAATGTCAATTCCATAGCGTATGTCAGTAGTCACGCGAGCAAATTTTCATGACAAATTTTCTTCGCAATTTCTTTAATAATTTCATTTACGACTTTTCTAATTCTTCCCCACACTCATTTTCTCGTTTGACCATTGTTCATTAAAATTAAAAAATATCAACCAGAACAGGATAAAAACTCAAAATATCTTTCAGAAAAAGAGTAATGTGCACATATATTTTGGATTTCAAATTCCCCTTCCTGTTAACCATATGAATAAACCTTGCTATTGTGTTCCGTCATCCTTTTGGGGCAAATTAAAGTTGGCTGCAGAATATTTGTTCATTTCACTCGAATTGAAATATTTTTCTGGCAAGAGAAAATTGAAAAAAAAGAATGAAAATGTAGACAATTTATAATTCTATCGCTTCCAGTACTTTCCACCGAGTTATTGTCATATGTAGACAAACGCTAAAAACAGCGTTGGAAATAGTATTTTTTCTCGCAAACGTTCTAATTTGTAAACCAACGGACAGTGAACTTCTGTTGCTAATTCTTTTATTTAAAAATAGTAATTGTTGATGCGAAATTAACACTATTTAATATTAATTTCATTGTTTAAAAACCTGCTAAGAAAAAAAAGCCGATACTAAAGTTGTCCATATTCTGCAGATTTCAGAATATACATAAATGGCAAACATTTTACAAAATAGTGTTGTATTTTTCCGGGTTCCTATATATTGTAAAGCTCAAATTGTATAAGCGTATAAAATATTTCTAATTCTAATAAAACAAAGTAGGACAGCTTGAGTTGAATAACAAAAAAAGCAACTATGTTGTTGGTGGCTTCTTCTGTCAAAATATGAAATAAATGTACGCAACAAGTGGTTGTGTTTATTTGACATTTTTCAACACATAACTAAAAACGCGAAAATGAATGATTTCTTTCCAGAATACAGTAGGGAATACCACGAAATATTTGTATTAATAAATATAAAGTACTTAACAAATTTTGCCACTTCGTTGGAATTTAGGTAAAGTTTCAACAACGTTACCTAAATTCCAACGAAGCGTACAAAAATATTCGACTTCCCCACTATGGCAAAATGTTTTGCACGGCCATATTACCCAAATACGTCGAATCCACATATCTTAGCGAACTAAACAAAATCGACAAAAAAATTATAAAAAGTGTTCAAATATTTCACATTCTTATTTAAAAATTGATATTTTCTTCTTGTTTTGTTTCTCTTTTCAACAAAAGAAAAAATCAAATCCATGTTCTGTCATAATTAAATTTTTTCAATTTGAAAATTCATACGTCGACATATTTCGGTAACATTCATATAAATACATGTTTTCTATTTTTGTGGCGAATAACGTCGAACGGCCTAGTTGAATTTTATGAATTTTAGGTAGGGCTGCAAAGGAAGATATTTTGATTTAAATTTTGAAAACTGAATGTTTTCAAAAACAAATTTATGAAAAAATTGGAAACATATGACTGTATGAAACTACCTAGTATAATTATACCATGTGTATGAGTTAAGAATAAAAAGGGTTATTATCAATTCCCATGTCATACACCATGGTATAATAATAGAAGGCAAATGTTGTTGTACAACAAACGATACAACAACCACATGGAAATTTGTTGTTGTAAGTTTTACTAGTGTCTGAAAAATGTAAACAAACAAACAAATTATATTTATTTTGAAAACGAATTATTTTTGAATCCTCACAATAAAATTTGAAAAACATGAATAAAAATCTATCAAATTTATATTTTTATCGCTTCCACATCTTTCCTATAATTAAGCCATTACCACTTATATGTGTAACACGTATGAAAATCCAGGGAATTGAAAGTTATTCCATGAAGAAAGATTTGCTTCCTCAAACTTTCCCAGTAGGCAGATTGAGTAAATTGAATACGGGAGCACATTTAATAATTGTATGCGTTCCCAATTTTCCAGTTGGGTGATTTTTAAAAACATAACAAATTCATATTGACATATGAAACATAACAAATTCCCAATTTTCCAGTTGGGTGATTTTTAAAAACATTACAAATTCATATTGACACTAGTATTACTTTGGAATCAAATCAGCTGGGATTTGCTGCTACCTTTTATAATTGTACCATGGTCATACACAAGCAATAATAAAGTGTTATATCAAACAAAAACATCTGTTTTTTTATTTCCCATGGTTGGAAACATTGCACGTCAAATACAAGTTCAAAACACCGCACAATAAATTGGCATAGCATAGCTGCCAATCCGATTAATTGCCAAAGCTCATAGTTTGTAATTGAATTCGACGTGTAATACTGTCAACCATGACAGTATTACACGTCGATTTTCACAAATCTGTTGCTTTAATTTGTGCAAGTGAAATTTAATTTTTGCAATTTATATAATAAAATATATAAAAAACTAAATAAAATAATTTTTTTCTTTTTTTGTATTTTGATTCGCAAATTTGCAAACAAAAATTTTTTATTGGAAAAGCAAGCGAAAATTTCAAAAGAGAAAACAAAAAGTTTGCCAAATAAAAATCTGGAAAAGCACTTTTTGATAGATAATCGAAATAAAAACAGAAGTTTTTGTTTTGACACATCACCTTATTATTGGTATGTTCCCGTACTGCAAGAATTTACGAGTTTTTACTATTTTGTTCGATATCATTAAGGAAAAAAATTTTATGGTAGTAACAAATAGTAAATTCTTGCAGTACGGGAACAGACCATATTGTCGGATAGCTATTTATCACAGTGTGTACTAGGTGCAAATATTAATTTATAAAAGTATAAATATTAATTTATAATGATTTTTTTTTTGTTTCAAATAGCAACAACATTATTGACAACACTTTGCACCAACAGCTGTTCTGTTCTTATTTAATCTACCTTTGAAAAAAAAAACTCAATAAAAAATCGTTTAGTCGAAAGTTGGCTTACTTACAATACCCTCCATACTATGGTGGAGGGTATAACAATAGACTACATCTGAAATTATCTATAATTTTCCAAATTTTGACAATTTCCTTTGCTCCAAAGAGTTCTTTTGCTCCATATAGTTCCAACTCCTACATAGAGTTCGTTTACATTGAACCGGATTTGGTTAACCCAGTGGGTTTGAATTTTCAATTCCTTTGAATATATGCCAAATAAATCCTCATAAAGTAGGTTAACCCAGTAAAATGTTCTAATGTAAATGCCGTAATAGTTCCTTTGAGTCTCTCTCTTTCAACGTTCTTTTTGTTTTTTTTCGTTTTTTTTTTTCATATAGTTCCTTTGCTCCATATAGTTCCTTTGATCCATATAGTACCTTTGCTCCATATAGTTCCTTTACTCCATACAGTTCCTTTGCTTCGTATAGTTCCGACTCCTTCATAGTTCTTTTGAATCTCTCTTTTTTCGTTTTTTCCATATATAGTTCCTTTGCTCAATACAGTTCCTTTGCTCTTTATAGTTCCTTTACTGCATAGAGTTCCGACTCCTACATAGTTCTACTTTCCTACTTTGAATCTCTCTCTCTTTCATCGTTCTTTTTGTTTTTTTTTTCGCTCACATAGTTCCGTGTTGATTTGTTAATAAATGCAAAAATTGAAAATTGTGCAAAAATGAAAAAAAAAAAATGATAACGGAACGTGGTCAGAAAAAAGGAACTATATTAATTACAGAGAAATAGTTCCAATGAACTAGTTCATTCTGGAACTACCCAACTCTACAGTTTTGGGAGCCAGTTCGACTTCTAGATCCCTAATCATAATCTCCCTAAACCTCATTCGTAAACAATCCAAACTCCTTTTAGTCTCCATCCCACCTCATTCGTAAATTTCCGTCTTCTTTTTTGACTTATTCTTCACCGGGCATTTTGTATCCCATCCCATTCGTAACAGGTGGAACGTTTTTCAATATTTCTGCAGTTCTCAGTTTTGGACCCAGTTCATACAGTTCAGACGGGGATACGATTGAAATAAGGACTGAGTAATACAAAATAGAAATTGCTACCCAGACAAAACACGTTAGTTAACAAAGATAACAAGATTGCATCCTCTGTGATAATTGTATTTAAAACGAGTAAACATTTTCTTTCAGTCATATTTGGCCGAAGGATTTTTACACTCTTCTGAATTAAAATGGATAAAATTTTTGGTGCGAATCTTGAATTTGTGCGAGAAGATGATTACGTAGAATATTTCATATTTCCCAAGTTGGATTTGTCGGATGCCAGTGATGAAAATACACTCCGTCAGCAATTGGAGAACACTCGCACACGCTGCATGCATATTGTGGATAAATTGACAAAGGAACGCAACTATATATGGCACAAAGATGAATTTGAATTGCGTGTACGAACGTGTACCCCACAGGAATTATTGCTTAACGATGAGTCAACGACGACGGCGACGACAACAAAGGAAAAGGCAGCAAATCTCGGCCAAAAACAAAAAACAGATCAAGGTATGTTTTGCATGTGAACACACATATCTATGTTGGATACCTAGCACATACATACATGTGTATCAGGCGCACTATATATTTTGTTTATTTGTCTGTGACCACTTCTTAAAAATGGGGTCAATGTAAGGAGGGTGGGAATAGTGTGATGCTGCTCTGCTGTCATATATACACATATATGTGTCTATGGGTGTGCATTATTAAGGCGTCAACAAAAGTGAATAAGGCAAAAAACCCAACATCACATACATTATAGTTAAAGGCTCATTGTTTATTTTGCATTGAATGATGACTCTTGAATAAATTTGGAGTACATTGACATTTTTTTTTGAACAAAGCTTCTTTATACACACATGCATACATATATCCAAGGGACCTTTTAAAATAATTTATCGTAATTCTATGTTTTTATAATTGCTTTGCAACTTTAATAATTCTCCCGTATGCATACAATAATAAATAAATTTTTAAAATAAAATTAGAAATCCTAATTAAATTTTTTGTTTTTGCTTTGCGACTCGAATATTTTATATGCAAAAAATAAATATTGTGGAATTTTTAACATAAACACAAATCTGTGAAAATAGAAGAACACCTGTCATCCAAAGAATCGATCTTATTTTTTTAATAATTATTGTTTCTTTTTATTAATTGTTTTTTATTATTTCAGATTCCTTGCCACCACACTTGCACGGTGTTACCCATTATGGTGATAATATTGCCGATGAATGGTTTATTGTATACTTGTTAAGCAAAATCTCACAAGAATTACCAACGGTTGTGGTTCGTGTCATCGACTCTGATGGCGAATTTCTTTTAATTGAAGCGGCTGATTTTTTGCCCAAATGGGCCAATCCCGATACCTGTGAACAACGTGTCTATATATGTGAAGGCTTTATAAATTTGGTTAAAAGCTCTTCCACAAATACTAACAAATTAATGTCCGTCTCTGAAGCTGTTGACAAGATTCATAATAATCCAACACTCTATAAGGTTTCAAAAGAAATACAGGATTGTATTGACGGCAGAGTTAAAGAGTTCCAAAGTATCAACAATGATGCACTTCATCACCAGATTGTGCGATTACCATTGGGTGTTGCCATGCTCTTAAAGAAGAAACCGTCACTTATCTCAGCGGCGGTGAGATCATTCTGCGAACGTGACCCCATTGATATGAAAGCATGTCGTTCAATGCGTTATTTCCCACCCGAACAGAGAGTTCGAACTAATGTGTGCTTTACCAAATGCCTATATGCCATGATTATGCATAGCAGCTATGTTCCAGATCGTAATATTGGTTGGAATTTGAAGGGCAATCCAAATTCTGAAGAATACAAAGAGGATTTGCTGGGCATTAAGGTTGCATGTGGTTTTGAAATATTAGCGTCTCAGGCAAAGGATGCAAATAGTGAGGAGAAATCACCGGCATGGAAGGCATACGTTAGAAGTTTACAAGCCAAAGGATATTTTAGGGATAACATTGAAGGATCTGCTGAATATCAACGTTTGTTGGAGCAAGCCAAAGATTTTTTCCGAGATAATCAAAGTCGTTTCCGTACTGCACCATTGGTGGGTAAAGAAATCTTGGATTTACTTAGATCAACGGAAGTCAACGCTGATGAATTAAGAGATGAAGAAAATAATTTGAGGGTAAGTATCAAATATTATAAATATGTGTATATATGTGTTTAAGATTAAATGTAGTATCCATGATCACGAGTCGATTGAGTGATGTACCTCTGTAGAAATATTTGAAACACGCATAATAGTACAGGATATTGTCTTTGTGAATATTTTTGTAACAGACAAAAGGAAACGAGATAGACTCACAGTTCCTTTTGAGAATATGCATAAAATCTCTTCCTGAGTCGATTTATGTACCCTATACAAATTGATGAAATTCGGTTCAGATTTAGATATAGCTCCCATACATATTTTCGTCCGATTTAATGTAAATGGTGTACCGAAGTCCCTAAATTTTGTTTTTGATTTGCACGAAATTTGACACAGCGTATTGAATTGAGTCTAGAATTATAGATATACATATAGCTCCCATATATATTTTCGCCCGGTTTGTGTAAATGGTGCACCAAAGTCCCTATATTTATTTCGATTTGCACGAAATGTGGCACAGCGTTGAAATGTTTTTAGAATTATGTATGCTAAGTTTTGTGAAAATCGGCTCAGATTTAAATATTGTCGTCTGATTTTATGTAATTGGTGCACTAAAGCCTCTATACTTCTTTCGCGTTGTCTCATTGTATTATTTTATTCCACAGTGTTTTTTCTATCACGATTTTTTTAGTTATTATTTTTTTATTTATTTTCCAGCCAAGTGATAGTGATGATTGGCTTAACATCAGTGCCGAACAATTGGATGCTATGCTGCTCGACCGTTATGGGCCCAAAAAACTTTACAAATCAAATGGTGACATAAATGCTGAAGAATTTACCAAAAATATTTCTGAATTTCTTGAAAAAGAGTCAGCTTTGGAAGGTGTTGAACGTGATTCCGATGACTACAGCACCGGTGAAGAGGAAAAACATGCCGAGGAGAAGGAACGCAAAAAAATGAATGCATCCACTTCGAAAACTAAAGTCAAAAAGAACCATTCAATGCGACAAGCTACACGCAAAAACCCAGTCAATTTAAACAAATCAAATAATTCAGAACACGAAGACAGTTTCACCACACAGGTGAAGAGCTTTTTAGATTTTGTCATACCCGAAGATAAATGGGACTCAAATTCCGAAATGAGCGACTACGAAGATGAAGAGGATATGGAACGTAACTTTGCTGCCATGCATGAAGTTGACAAACAAATTGATGCCGACATAAAGGCCTATATGGATCAAATGGATCGCGAATTGGCCAATACAACAATTGGCAAATCATTTGATAAAACAAAAACACACAACAAAGCCAAGTTGGCAACCGCCGAAGAATTTGATGATATCGAAGATTTCGAACCAATTAATATTAATGTGAATACATTGAAAAATATGATGGACAGTTACAAGTCACAAGTTGGCGGTAGTGGACCAGTTTCTAATTTACTGAATGCAATGGGAGTTGGAATGTCTGCCGCCGCTGCTACTGCAGATGATACAGATGACTTGAAAGAATCATCTGTATAAACTTACATATCTTCTTCTTCAATTTGTATAAAGTATTTTGCTAAGCATTTCTTCGTGTTTAAATGAAAGAAAAATATGTTAAAAAAAAGAAAGCATCAAAAATTTATATACTTTTTTGCTTTTACTATAAAAAATAACCGTCGCAGTTTCTAATACAGGGTACTTATGATTTAAATATCTCTTCTTCAAGAGAATTAACAAAAAAAAAAAAATAGTCTCTCTATCTACACTCATCTTTATAAGAAGAAATTTAATAAATCGACAGTCTTTTTTCGAAAAAAAAAAAATATATAATTTATATCAAATATGTTTATTAATTCGTCTTCCAAAGGTCTCGAAAAATATATTTCTTTTATTAAAAAATTACGAGGGTAAAAGTGCAAGTACAGTGTTTTCATTGTAAAGTTTAAAATTTTTTAGCATAACATTACTCAGTACGGTTTGTCGAAAGACCAATTGTTGTGTTGATTTGAAAAATTATTTTGCCAAGAAACGGAATTCATAATCACTATCGAGTGATAATTTTCACAACTTTCGATATGGATTATAAAGTGTAGCTCTATTAAACCTTTGACGTATCAATTAGCGCAACGAAGTTCGCTTCCAACTGTTAGCACACAACTTGCACTAAGTAAACCGGTTTTGATGGTTAAGAACAGCCGCAAAACGAAACGAAATGTGAATGCATGTAATAAAACTATTTATTTTAGATTAGATGTTGTGCACGGCATCTACTAGTTTTATTCGTATTATTATGAGAATCGAATCATAATCATGTTAGGCACAGAAATTGTACCACGCGTCAGATTCGTGGAAATACGTCAAAGGGTTAAAAACAGGTTTAATGGATTTTTTCACCACTCTGTGGTACAGGGTATTATGTCTTTGGGCATATGTTTGTAACAGGTAAAAGGAAACGGTGCAAAAAGGAGCCATGTTTTCAGATTTCGATACAGTTCCCATATATAGTTTCGTCCCATTTTATGCAAATAGTGCACCGAAGAGTCTATGTGGCTGACTTCCAAAATGTCAGTTGCTTTGCATTCGAACAAAGCATCCTGTTTCATAATGCAACAGTGCCAAATATTTACATTGCATACCATTTCAAATTGTCGCTGATACGTATTTAAAAATCAAACAGGCATCGATTTTATAGTTGATGCATTGTTTGTTTACAAGCACAAAATTAAATATCTAAATGAAATAAAGTTAATGACAGATTCACAAAAGTAATTTAATAAAAATATTAATATTAATTAAATACCGTAGTATTATTGTATACAAACAATGCATTGATACATTTTGGAAGTCAGCTTGTTTGTTCGATTTACACGAAATTCGGCAGGGGGTATTGAATTAAGTTAAAAGTGATGGGTATTAAGTTTTGTAAAAATTAGCTGCGATATATTACTTGTTCGATTTTATGTAAATAATGCAACGAAGAGACTATATTTTCATATTTATGAAATTTGGCAGCGGGAATGTAATTTCTTCTAGAATGTTTTGTGTTAAATTTGAAATCGATTCATATTTAAATATAGCTTCCATAAATGAGACATCGTCGATCGATTTCTCAGATCGAGATAAAAAATGTGCAGTGTAGAAATGGCGTTTCATTGCTTATAGTTATTGACAAAAAATATTGTTTATATAAAAAAACTGTTTTTTTAATTAGAATTAAATATTCTATAAAATAACAAAAAAATATTAACAAGTTAGTGTTGAAATCATTTGTTTATACGTTTGTTTATTTTTGTAAATCTTCATCTAAAGTTATTGCTTAATTAACAAAATAATAAAACAAACATACACATATTTGTACATTGCATACCTCTTGGCGTTTGTTACAACAATGTGCGTGATAAACTCGTAGTTATACGCGGCCAACGTCTGTCACCTCAGCCCATTGTGTAAAAGCAATAGGGCTGTTACAACAACAACCAAATGTTGTCTGTTTACCAAAAAATACAGTAAAAGAGAGTCAAGTGAGAGAGCAAGTATGACAGTTCAATAACAACAAACTTACTGGACTCCAGTAACTGGAGTTTACTGAAAGAATTTTATGCAAACTCAGCTTTTGGATCAGCTTTTTTATGACCAAACACAAACAGTTTTTTCATTTGCAAAGTTCAATTTGAAATTAATTTGTATAAAAATTACAGAAAATGGAAGAAAAGTCTTAAGTAATTCAAAGTTTCATTAAATTAGAAACTAATTCTTTATATTTTTAGGCAAGTTCTATATTGAACCGAAAGAGTGTAAAAGCGGCTTTCTCTCTGTACTACAGTAGTTTTCGCTTATGGCCCACAACTATAGTTGCACAATTTTTTTGGACTATAAGCGAACTAGGACGATCAGGCATGTCACAGAAATGAATTCCATTCGGAAGTGGAATTAATTTTAGTTTTCAATTGTTATTTATCAATAAATGATGCCACCAACATCAAATGGCTTAAAACAATGTAGATATACAAGGTAGCCGCATAGAAGAATTTCTACAACAAACATCGGTTGTTGTATTTTGATATGCCAAAAATATTTTGCCAAAACAAACAGATTCACAAGATGTTTTTTATACAAATTTTTGTAGAAAATGTTAATAAAAGTATTGCCCAACAAGTTCTTCGAAATTCGGAGATTTTCATTTATAATTTTGTTTTTTAATTTTTTGTTTTAACATTACAATAACATTTTTTTTGCACCAACAGCTGGGCCGATGCGCCTACTTTATTAAATATACCTTGGCTCCATGTACTCTTAAAACAGTACTTTTTCAATACCCCGTTGATTAATTTGAGCCCCAATCACAGAAACAATAGACACTCACGGAATTTTTATAAACAAATATTGTGTTCTTCACTGGGATTTTAAGAAACTTTACTTTAAAATGCAACATTTTTTCCCGATTCTCTTTTACGTTGTTTTTAATCATATGGTTTTGTTTTGATTATAGCAATGTTGCCATATTTCAACTAAGCAAAGCGATTCGATTCAGTTTTCGGAATTCATAAAATCGATCGGAATCTAAAGAAGCTAAAACAAAAAATCGATCGAAATGCAATTGCGGAATTCAAACCATTCCTATCGGAATCTGTGACATGCTTGTATATCCGAATTTCGTTTTAAGCCATTTAATGGACTATAACTGAATCCTGATATAATACACGTCATGGACTATACAACGTATGTACATTTTTAAATAAAATTAAACTTTATTAAAAAGAAATTCATATATTTATTTAAATTAAATCAATAGTTTAAACAATAGCATATTGTTTGTTTTAATTCAAATGCTTTGAAAGCATATTGTAATGAAAAAATTAAATATGAGATTCATTTTAAGCTTTTGGAGGATTAAATTAAATGTGAATTGTTCACAATTTTTAAAAGTATTATGTAATCTTAGAACGCTTCTTTTTTATGGAATTTACAACAAACGATTCTATCTTTTCAAAAAATGAGTTTTGTTCAATTTCGTTAACTGTACAAAATGTTTTTATGATTTCAAAGTAATCTACAACTTCTTTTAAAATAACTTTGGGTTGTTTGCAATGAATACCTTCGACAGTGGATTCCCCATCATGAATATTATTATGATATTCTTCAACCGATTTGTCCGAAACCACATCGTTCAAAATATCTGCAACATTTAATAGCAAATCAGTTCGTTATCAAAATGCTGATATTCTGAGGAAATTGGCTTGCCACCACCACATTCTTGCCACGCATTTCATTAAATCATATATTTTAGATTACCCGAATTTAAAGCTTTTTTAACTATAGAATTAATTTTTATTATTATACAAACTGTTGATTTATCTATTTTGTATTTTGTGCTCAATTGTCTACATTTCAATCCATTTTCTTCATAGTTTTTTACAAATTCCAATTTTTGCACCATACTACCATTTCGCAACTCCTATGAATTTGGCAATTATTGACATTTGCAGATGTTGCAAGAAATCTAAAATGGCATATACAATAGATGCAAAGGAATTGACAATTGAAACCCACTGGGTTAACGAAATCCGGTTATATGTAAACATACTATAAATGTCATGCCAGTTTAAAATATATAAAAAAACAGGGTGGACTATATGAAAAGAAAGAGCTTTCTATGCATCCCGAATAAATTTTTCTTTGAGCCACAAGTATTTTGGAATTCCAAAATTTGGGCTTTGTAAACATTTAAGTTTCTTTAGTTTTGCTCCACTGTGCCAAATTTCGGGAGCGTTGTGCCTGGCAGCCTGGCTGGACTTGGCGGGATTGTCTAGCTTTTTTGATGCTTGTTCATATTTAAACGTGTAGGACACTAGAATAACTTAGTTAATGTTAGTCATCACCGAATACTAATTTTGGATACTTTCCACCATAAAATGGAGTCATTCCGCTTGCAAGACCTCTTAAATTAACTTAATTAATGTTAGCCATCAATGAATACTCATCTTTTATACTTTCCACCATTAAATCGAGCTATTCCGCTTGCAAGACCTAGAAATGTTCCCGGAGACCCCATATTCTTGATCATATTAAAATGCTACGTCGATTTAGCTATGTCCGACAGAGATGATGTTTGGTATTGAATATAGGTTCTATTGGAGTGCGAGCTCTCGTTATTGTGCAATATGTGGCTGTGTCTGTTCTGGACCAAAAGTTTGGGGCCCAGAGCCCTACAAAAGTATCCACTTGGTGGTTCGCCAGTTAATGGGTTTAAACGCATTTTTTGGGTAAATACAGAAATAGGGTATACGATGTTGTGTTACCGATTTAATATAGTAAATACCCAAAAAATACCCGGAAATGGGTATTTACCCACCCCTTGGGTATTTACCCGGTAAATCTCTTTATAATGCACCAAGTTTTTATGAAAAAAAAAAATTGGAAGTCGATCTTGAAAAGTCGACTTTCTATTCCACATAAAGCAATTTAATTTTTACCCCTCGGTGGACAATGCCATACATTCCCCACTAATAAATAGTTGTTATTTTATAAAAGCAACAAACTTGCATTCAGCCTGATTATTTAAAAAAAATACATATAATATCCTAAATAACCCGCCAACACTACTGAAGTTGTAGACGCAGGCACGGTCAAACGGTTTGGTTTATTGCCTTAACTAGCAATACCAACAACAACGTTATGTGCATTCGTCGCAAAGTGACGACACATAGCAGTGGGAAATGTATTGTAGTTGTCTGCAAATGCCTTGTTAACCACGAAGTCAGGCACTAACGAACTTCTCATTGAGGTGGTATCGCTGGTAACGTAAGAACTTCGAATTGTCACAAGAGACATTTGGGTATGAAAGGTTTTTGTTTGTAATAGCTTCTGGGGAGAATATCGCAATCAAAAAAATAAGTAGCGAGATCCGAAACTATAGTCTTCCCTGCCTTACTCCTCGGCAGACAATGCCATACATTCCACTCTAATAAATAGTTGTTAAAAAAACAACAAACTGGGATTCAGCCTGACTATTTTGAAAAACAAAATACAAATGGTATCCCAAATTAACCGCCAACATTACTGCAATTTTTATAATTTCAAAAGCAATTTTGATATATATCAGGATTCGTCAGTATCATACTTGTTTGTTTACAGAATACTTTACACATTCAGCTTTTCTATAAAAAACAAGAGCCACAGAATCACAAAGGGGAAGAAAATGCCTTAAACTTTCGCAAAAAAATAGAAAAATTACCAACAATGGCAGGTAACTATACAAAAGCGCATTCCCAGACCTATGAAACAAATGCTTCTTTGACCCCTTTCCAAGCACTCAAAATGTTCGTAAAAGCTGAT
The DNA here is from genome assembly GCF_032173495.1 of Musca vetustissima. Classification (NCBI taxonomy): domain Eukaryota; kingdom Metazoa; phylum Arthropoda; class Insecta; order Diptera; family Muscidae; genus Musca; species Musca vetustissima. Next base: position 124,009 of record NW_026879689.1, on the reverse strand, counting down.
CTAAAAGCATTTTGCTACCTAAAAGGCCAATAAGAAGGGCGAAAGAGTGGTATGGGGATATTACGTCCATATCATAATAGCGGACGTAATATCCCCATGGATATTATATAAAGCTTATATACCAACAAAAATGAGAGACGATAAGAGTTGGACCATTGGGATGAGCAAATTTGGTTTACACGAGAATGTTACTACGGCAAACCAGAAATCATAATTTTTTACAACAGAACGAAAGATGGCGTGGATGTTATGGACCAGGCGCTTCGTGGAGATACCACACAGAGACACACAAAAAACTGTTTTTTTACAATATGCTTGATATTAGCTCTTTCGCGGCATACATAATATCTTATGAGAACAACAGAACTGTTTCATGCCAGACAACAGTATCTTGAAGAGTTTAATGTGAGTTCCTGTCAATAGGCCTACCTCACAGTGGCTGAGCCACAGGCGGAAAAGCATCCACCAGCGCTCCAGCACCGAAGTACTGTACCAATTGGAGAGCATGCAGAAGGCATACTCTCCCCCTTGGTGAGGGGCGAAACCACAACCCCCGCGAAGCTCCCCAGGGGGCCACACCAACTGTCAGGCTGGATCAACAGATCCAGGGGCACCTGACACCCGCGGTACGGAAAACCTCCGCTCAGGCTCGAGACCGAGGCCTCTTCCAGTTTGACGCACGTCCGGGCTGGTAACCCAAAACAACAATAAGCAACGAAGATAACCGCAGGTGGCCAGGAAAAACCTGGCCACAAGCAGTGACAAATACACAAAAACACAAACAATTAACATGCTGTCCTCACGGACTGCACCAAGGGCCCCAACGGACTGCCCTCACGGACAGCCTACACTACATCCACAGGACGAGTGAAGCACATAAGTGGACACCACGAACCACCAACGATGCACAGATAACCGCAGGCAGACCGTACACCACCTACAACCGCAACCAACCGCCGACAGCCGCACCAGACCAGCACCGCCAACCGGTGCACCTACCCACCACCACCCGGTGCAACCGACCAAACCCAACTGCAAGGGGGCTATGTACGAGGACCACCTCCGCTAAGTACTGTCCTTCTCCTAAATGCTTCACGAGCAAAACTACTTAAACAACTAAAGGTCCGATCGTCTTCAAGTGCCCTACTGAAATCCCACCCCGCCCCTCCATTCGATATACCCATACTTGCTAAATCTCTAATGTCATCATAGTAACAGCATTCCGTTAGTATATGCTTCCAGTCCTCGGTCATCCCGCACCCACATAAATCCGTCTAGGCAAGGTCTCTCTTATGCAGGAAAGCATTGAGAGAGCCATGCCCCGTCAGTAAGAAACCAGTACTTAAGCCGAAGCGAAAGTCTGGCCGGTCCACTACGAACGTAGCGTCACGAATAAATTCGTACGTCACCCTCCCTTTGTCACTGTTCGTCCACCTAGTCCTCCACCTATCAACAACACAGTCCCGAAGGATAGTGCTGTACCGCCTACTCTCCCCATCCACCAAATCAGAAGGCCTGAGCCAATCATCCTCGTCCAACTGCAAAACACGCTTAAGCTTATACATGATAGCCCTACATCTCACTTCAAGATCAAGCGGCGCGGCGCCAAGCAGCACCTGCAACGCCTCTGAAAACGGACTCGATATATTCCGGCATAACCTTCCAGATGGCTTTCACCATCCTTCCAGTCATACCATCAATACCTGGCGATTTTCTACTTCTAACTCGGCAGATACTGTCCACAACTTCTATACGATCCAAACCCGGAGGCTCCCTCATTTCATCAACAAACGGAGGAAATGATGAAGTCTCCGAGTCCGGAAAGAATGTTCCCAACAAAAGCCCTACGCTCTCCACCCACCCCGAGGTGGTTGTCGCAGAGCTGCTACGCAACCCCTGTAGGTCAACCTGTCTCTTAGACCCACCATGCCGGCACACACGGTATACTATACCCCATGGATCATCTCCATTGTCCCGTACGAATTTCCTCCAATTGTCTTCTTTACTCCTAGACAGCTCGTCTTTGTACGTTCTAAGAGCAGCAAGGAACTCGGATTTACGCTGCGCTTAATCTTCCGCATTGGCACGCCAGGCTCTTTGGAAGCGCCGCCTAAGACGCCTGACCTGCCGCCGCCTGGTAGTTAGCTCGCGGGTCCACCATTTAACCTTACTCGGCTTAGCCTGACGGCGTCTACCGAGGAGTACGTCATTGACGCTGCTCATCCACTCGTTCAACAAGCTGACCTGGTCATCTATGGTCCGTGCCCTAAAGTCCACAAGTGGCAAAGCCAACTCCCTGACACAGTTCGCATAATGGTCCCAGTTCACATCTCGTTCCTTCCAACCCCTGAAACGCTCAGTTCCCTGCGTACGTCCCCTCGGAGTGGCCAAAATCTCAATGAGGTTATGGTCACTCACACCCCAGTCTTCGCAAACACTCCAACTAAACTGGTAAGCTGTCATTGCTGCCCCATTTGCAGCCGTCACGTCTATGTCACTCACCCCGGAGGGACCATCAAAGGTATACAGATCCGAGGGCTCATTTAAGATCTCGACGCCCCTCGCTAACACCCATTCACTAAGCGCCTCTCCTCGGATGCGATTCCGATGACCAGATGTCGACCTGGTCATCTTGGAGAACCACAGCGAGGAGGTTGCGTTCGCGTCTAGCCCTAGGATTAGCGGACAACTACTCTCGAGGAGTAGTTCGTATTCATATACCTTAAATATGGCTCCAGTGGTGAGCTGAAGTGGCAGTAGATGCTAGCCAGCAACATCTTCCCTCCCGCCCATTCAACGGACACACACACCCCCTCAGGTTGGCTACTTCTAACAGTACAGTCGACGTCACTGTCCACAACTATTATAGCAGAGCCACATCCCTCGTCCGTAAAGGCTCGCATCCCCCCCGGCAATCCACGCACATAACCATCCCTACAGTAAGGTTCTTGCACCAACGCAAACATAGCGCCCATCCTCAGGATAGCTTGGCCGAACTCGTGCATTACGCTCGCAGACCGCTGGCAATTGTATTGAAGGATCTTCATTTAATGGCGTGCGTTAGCCCTCGCAGCCAACTTAGCATATCCGGGACACGCCATTGACAACATCAAGTGGTCAGCTGGTAGTCCCTTAAACGCACAATTCCTACAATGAGCAGGGTTGACACACTCAGCAGACAAGTGGCCCGTTCCTCCACAGTGTCTGCACACATCAGTGCTCATCCGGCAGTCCCTAACGCGATGATCCACACAGAGGCACCTGAAGCAGACGGGGACTGGATCCTGCCTACGGACAACAAAGCGGAACCAACGGATGTAAACGCCGCTCGCACACAACTGTTCCGCCACACGCTCCGTACACTCTAATACCACATTGATCCGAGTGTCCCCGCTCACTGGAGGCTTCCACGGACCACTCGCCAACCTCACGCTCTTCTTGTAGGTCTCCACCGACATACTGTCCTTGAAGTTCATGTCATACATTTCTTCCATAAACTCGTCGGGAGACATCTCTGCATGAACACGCTGAACTACCAGCCTCGGGCCAAGCCTATCCCTCACCGTCACCTCCAGACCAACATCAGCAAACTTCTTATTCGCCACGATCCTCTCCCTCTCCGCAACAGATGGAGTACGAATAACCGCACCGCCACTCTTCGTGGGCTTGACGTCATGGACCCTCACCTTAAGCGCTGGGCCCACCTCCTCCACCACTTTCTTTACGACCTCAGAGGCTGAGGCACCACCCTTGTCCCTCACCACCACCGACCCCTCTCCGCAACAGATGGAGTACGAATAACCGCACCGCCACTCTTCGTGGGCTTGACGTCATGGACTAAGAGCACCGCTCTTAACACGAGGGCGGCTCTCCCTCTCAGACGCCACAGGCCTCTCACAACCAGAAGGCTGCTCTGTACTCTCTTCAACTGGAGGCACCGTCTCACTCGACCTCAGCAGCACATTGCCCGAGACCACTACCTTCTCTCTCGCAGCAGCTGGCGCCTTCTTAACAGGCGACTTCTTCGTCGGTGACTTCTTTGCAGGCGACTTCTTCGTCGGTGAGCCCAATTTTACTCTCTTACTATCCGACTCTACTCCCTCACTACTCGCCTCGCTCTCCGTATGCCTCAACCGCCTGGCAGCCGGAGGAGGCATCAGTGACGCAGAGGAACCGCTGCATGCGGTCATGTCACCATCAGATGTTTCCGAATCCCCCACATCACTAGGGGGAGGATCCGCACCCTTCCTTCTCCTTACCACTTTAGGTGGCATCACGCCCAACAACCAAGATAAGAAATGAAGGACTTACCTTGGAAGCGCCTCAACGATAACTTGTTTAGTAAGGGAGTCCCTGGACAAGGAATCCCACGACTGATCAAAACGAAAAACCGAACTCGAAAGCCAAATGGAATGCACAACCGTCAACGAAAACAATGTCCACTACCCACAAGGAGCACTAGGTATACTAGTTGTTGAGACACCGAAGCACCCCAACAACAATTGTTTAAAACTGACAGAGTCAGAAAATTGAAATATCGCACTAGAGCAAGACAACAAATGTTGTATTGTTCACCTTAAAATTTCACAATATTTTTCCGCTGGGTTACTTAAACACACTTCTTGTTCGCTCGAATGCCAGACAACAAGAAGAAAACAATTTTTGCGTAAACTTGCTGGAGATTTGTATGTGCCAATAATTGAAGGAAGAGTAACCAATCGTCAAGTAGCGCGCCATTTTTCCACCAAATTGAGTTGAGCAATCCAAATTGCAATTGAGAGTTTTTGGGAAGGCAAAATGTTGTCCATGTTTCAACAGTGAATCAACATAATACATCAAATATTACCAATAATTTAAAATGAATGAATATAAAATGAAACCAGTAAGGAAAGTAGTAAAGTCGGACTGGGCCGACTATATACATATGTCTTCTAACAGACGTCGCCTTTCGAAAGAACATTGACATGCAATTGAAGAAACTCGAATATGTGATATTTATATCTTTCTTGTACTAAGCTTAATTTCATTTCATTTGAGCAAGTTTAGAGTCGTTTGCATATAATGGGACAAATTTATGTAAATCTACTTAGAGCACGCTTGATACACGCTTTTCGGTAGGCCGAACTATCCACATTTAATTTCAATCAGACATCCGTTTGAAAATTATATAAAAGCAGCGCAATAACGTCATTATAGTCCCAATTCTATTCGTTGTGCAAAATTTCGTTTTACTCTAAATCTTTACATACTTCAACGAAAGCTGCCAGAGATTAATTTATATTAGCTTCACTACATTGTACAAAATTGTGCGCCAATCGGCCAAACTTTGAGTGTTTAGTGCACAATTTACATAAAATCGGAAGAAAAGTTCTATGGGAGCTATATCTAAATTTGAACCGAATTTCACAAAGTTTGGCAGACTCAATTCAGTACGCTATGCCAAATTTTGTGCAAATCGAAAAATATATACGGACTTTGGTGTCCCATTTACCTTAAATCGGACGAAAATATACATGGGAGCTATATCTAAATCTGACCCGATTTTCTTGAAACTTGACCCACGTCATTCTAGACTCAATTCAGTAGGCTATGCAAAAATTTCATGCAAATCGGAAGATATGTAGGGACTTTGGTGCCCCATTTACATTAAATCCGACGAAAATATATATATGGGAGCTATATCTAAATCTGAACCGATTTTTCCCAATTTCAATAGGGTTCGTCCTTTGGGCCAAACAAGTAACTTGGGCCAAATTTCATCCAATTCGAATCAAAAATGCGACCTGTACTTTGTTTACAATTTAACATCTACAGACGGATAGACGGACGGACCTGCATAAATCGACTCAGAAAGTGATTCTATGCATATTCTCAAAAGGAACTATGTGTCTATCCCTGTACCATAGTGTGGTGAAGGGTATAAAAAAATATAAATAATTTAACTAAAACACAATAACAGTTATTTTTACACATGTATAAATATTTTAAAACAAAAGCTTTTTTTTGGTACCCGCTCAGGGAACCCCGTGAAAAATTAAAACTAATTTATATACCCTCAGCCTTATGGTTAATGAGGGTATGTACACTTTGATGCGTAGAATATGTGCCTCATCGAAATATTGGTTTTAGACCCCATGTGTTTTTGGACCAAACCCGTTTCAGAAAATTTGGAGTCGATTTACACATGTCCGACAGTTTGGCTGGTGTGCACGATAACTATCGAAGGCAGCAACCGATTTCATTCAAACTTTGCACATCTTAATATTTCTTCTAAACTTAGTTTAAATTCGAAGAATATCGGTCCACTCCTTCCATTACCTCCGCCCAGACAACGAAGCGGACCGTATAGCCTATCGGCGGTGGCGCGCTGACTATTTAACCGTCTCGAAAACAAACTTTTCTTGTACTACAATAAACTACTATATTTTACTAGGATAACAATTTTTCTTTTACACATCGAAAAAAAATCGTAAAACCTTGCAGATTCTTGCAGTACGGGAAAATGTTATCGAAAACCCAAAGCAAAAAATCGGTTAATTCAATTAAAATTTATCGGCCCGCCACTATTTTAAAAAACTTTTGGCGCGCGATTTTTAGTCGGTTTAAGCCGATGGAATCGGCTGCGACCCGCTCATTTAAAAAGTGAGAGGCAATCGGATGTTATGGGCGGTACGCCGATAACATTCCGATTTAACGAAACTTTGTACAACCTATTCTCTTTTGGACCCATTGATCCACTCTTTCTGGTACCTCCCCCACAGAGGGTCAAAATGTTCAATATTTATAATACCAATATCAAGCAAATGGAATGTCCGTTTTGAACCAAACTTTGCACAACCTATTACCTTTACCAAGCCTAGATAAAGTTTAAAGATGGGACGCATTGGTCCACCCTTTCTGGTACCTCCACCACAAAATTGTCAAAACTGTGCAAAAAATTAACATTTTCGGTCATACAAACAAACAGAATTTTTCAAGAAAAGTTTTAAGGGAAAAATACAACCGAGATATTTATCCAAGGTTGCTTCTTACTTCAGATCCACTCGTAGGAAGTGAAATATCATTAAAGAAAACATGACACAAGATTTTTTCTAGTAAAGTTATATAACTATTACAACTTGCCGAACGCACACACATTCAAGTATTGAAAAATTACACTTTACTACAAACACCCTTTCAATGCGCCAAAAGTTCACTAAACTCATCTATCACCATAGATAGCCGTATAGCCTTTTTTATGGGACTGCTGCATAGTCATTTGTGTTCAATAATTAAAACGCAATATAAATTCGTAAAACCGGTGGCACAGTTTGTCACCAGTCGCCTTTTTAACAGCCAGTCGTTCGGCTACCCGGCCATCATTTCTTATTTACACACCCGCTTGTAATTATAATTTGCCAGTATATATAAAAAAGGTCTCTCGGTAGCCGATATAAATACAGTGATTATATGACACTAACCAAAGGAAAACAACAACAAATAAATATTTTCTACTGTCATTTGCCGGGTGATGGTTATTCTTCCAAATGCATTGAAATGCCATTCAGGCTTTCGCGGCGTAGAAGCAACAAATCGTGATTCCCTTTTTTGCGAAGACCAATGGCTAATAACACACACACAAATCGTCGTACATTTGTAACAGAAGGTATTCTATGGTGTTGTTGTAAACAACATCATCAGCTACAGCAAAAGCAGGTGGAATGTTGTTGTTGTTGCATGGAAATATAGTGGAATTCATAGTAACCATGACACACCTTTACGTTTAGATATTTAGGAAAGACCACAAAGTGATATATCGAAATAATTGACGAGCTGAGGGGAGTATTTTTGAACAAGCTGAACGGAGTCTTTTTAGACGAGCTGTAGAGCGTCTTTTTAGACAGTTAAAGAGATTTTTTTAGACGAGCTGAAGGAATGCTTTTTAGACACTATGAAGTGAGTATTTTTAGACGAGCTGAAGGTAGCAGTTGTAGACAGTCCTTATAGGCGACCTGAAGACATTCTTTATAGACGAGCTTAAGGGAGTCTTTATAGACGAATTGACAGTCGTATTTATAGACGAGCTGTTGGTATTTTATTATAGACGTCCTGAAGTCTTTATAGAACATCGATGCCCAAAAGAAAACGAACTGAAGAAGAAGACGAACTGAAGTTTTTCTAGAGTAAATGATGGTCGTCTTTATAAACTAGTTGAAGTCCTTAAAGACGAACTGAAAAAAGTGAGACCAGAATTGCAATTTTTCAATTTAAAAAAATAAAGTTATGCTGAACTACATTTTGCATTTAATTATTTCAATATCGAGTTATTGCAGTTTCGAATATTAAAAAAAAATCAAAATTATTTTCGAAAAAAATCTTTTGAAAAAAATTCAATTTTTTAATTTTGAAAATATGTACCGTTTAAATTATTTTAATATCGATAACCGTTCTCGAATATATTATAAAACCAGTAAGGAAAGTAGTAAAGTCGGACGGGGCCGACTATATGATACCCTTCACCACTATGGGTATATTAAACAGCGTTATTAACATGAAATTGGATGAATTAAAATATGTGATAAAAATATATATGGAAGCTATACCCAAACATGAAACGATTTCAACGAAACTTGTCACAGGTTAAGTTATACTAATTTCGGTACGTTTAGTTCCTATCAGCCATATATTGGTTTACTGGTGCGTCAATTACATCATATCAGCTATATCTAAATCTCAACCGATTTTTACGAAACTTGGCACACAAAATTCTGGACTAAATTCAGTACGTTATGCAACATAAGAACTTTGGGACATTATTTAAATTAAATCGGACGAAAAAATATATATCTAGATCTGATAGATCTGAAATATATATCTAGACATCGCTCTAGGCTCAATTCAATACGTCATGCCAAATTTCGTGCAAATGGGAAGATATATAGGGACTTTGGTGCACCATTTACATGAAATCGGACGAAACTATATATGGAAGCTATATTTATATCTGGGCCGATTTTCATGAAACTTGGCAGACATCATTCTAAGCTCAATTCAGTACGTTATGCCAAATTTCGTACAAATCGAAAAATATATAGGTACTTTGGTGCACCATTTACCTTAAATCGGACGAAACTATATATGGGAGCTATATCTAAATCTGAACCGATTTTCTCGAAACTTGGCACATATCATTCTGGACCTAATTCAGTACGCTATGCCAAAACTTGTAGAAATCGAAAGATTTTCAGGGACATTGGTGCACCATTTACCTTAAATCGGGCGAAACTATATATGGGAGCAATATCTAAATCTTAACCGATTTTCTCGAAACTTGGCACACATCATTCTGGACATAATTTAGTACGCTATTCCAAAAATCGTGCAAATCAAAAGATTTTCATGGTCTTTGGTGCACCATTTACCAAAAATCGGACAAAAATATATATGGAAGCTATATCTAAATCTGAACCGATTTTTCTTAATTTCAATAGGGTTCGTCCTTGGGCCAAATAAATGAGCTGTACCAAATTTCAGCCAAATCGGATTAAAAATGCGACCTGTACTTTGTTTACAATTTAACATCAAAAGACAGACAGACGGACGGGCATGCATAAATCGACTTAGAAAGTGATTCTATGCATATTCTCAAAAGGAACCATGTGTTTATCTCGTTTATTTTTGCCTGTTGCAAACATATGCACAAAGACAAAATACCCTGTGTGGTGAAGGGTATAAAAAACAAAATTATTTTCGAAAAAATCGTTGATATTCGAAAAAAAAAACAAAATTATTTTCGAAAAATCGTTGATTTTCGAAAAAAACATTATTTATTGTTCGAAAAATCTTCACAGAATTTCAATTTTCAAATTTCGAAAAATTAAAGTTGTGCCGTATTTTTTTTTTTTTTTGAAATTCGAAAAACTGACAAAGGTATTGGAAACAAATTTTTGTTTGAACTTCGTTCGCAGCATTGCAATTTTTGAATTTCGAAAACATGAAAGTTTTGCTGAATTAAGGTTATCTTGTGCTCAATTGTGCCGTTAACATTTGTTCGATATCGTTTTCGTTAAAAAACGATATTTTCGAATGTATGCCAGAATTGAAAATTTCGAAAAAATTAAAGTTGTGATGAATTAAGGACATTTTGTGCTCAATTGTCCCGTCATTTTTTTACGTATTTCTTTCTTTCTTTTGAAATAATTCCATTTTCGAACATGTACTAGAATTGAAATTATCGAATTTCGAAAAAAATAAAAGTTCTGCTGAATTGTGCTAGCAGAGCACATAATTGCGCCGTTCAGAAGTAGATATTAAATCTATAACCGTTTTCAAGTTATTGCAATTTTCGTATTATTTACAAAAAAAAACTTTTGAAAAAAACATTTTTGTTAGAAATTAAATAATAATAAAAAATATATAAATAAATAAAAGTTGTGCGGAATTAGGGACATCTTGTGCTCAATTAAATTTTTTCGATATCAAATGTATGGCAGGATTGCAATTTTCGAATTTTGGAAAAAACTTAAGTTGTGCTGAATTAAACACATCCTTTGCTCAATTGTGCCGTTAAATTTTGTTTGATATTTCTTACCATTTTCGAACATGTGCCATAAGTGTAATTATCGAAGTTCAAAAAAATTCTAGTTCTTTAACCGTTTTAGAGTTTTTGTAATTTCGAATATATTATAAAAAAATTATTTTTGAAAAAAATCTCTTAAAAAAATTTTGTTCGATAATTTTCATAAAGTTCCAATTTTCGAATTTCAAAAAAAAAAATGATATTGTGCTGTATTAGATGTCGTGCTCAATTGTGCCGTTATCGATATTTTCAAATGTATGGTAGAATTACAATTTTCGAATTTCGGAAAAATTAAAATTGACTGGAATTAAACACATCCTTTGCTCAATTGAGCCGTTAACATTATTCGATATTTCTTACCACTTACGAAAAAATATAATTTTCGAACATATACCTGAATTTCAATTATCGATTTTTGAAAAAAAAACTTGTGTTGAAATGTGAAAGCTGAGCAAATGTGCCGTTTAAATTTTTCAATGTCTATAACCGTTTTCGAGTAATTTTAATTTGGAATATTTTATAAAAAATTACTAGCAAAGTGCCCACTACTTCGTACGCAGAAAGGAATACAAAACAAATAAATAATATTTTATATTATTATTATTAGAAAATGTTATATAATATGTCAAAATCTAATGTAAATTTCATGGTACAATTATAAAAGGTAACAGCAAATCCCAGGTGATTTGATTCCAACGTAATACTAGTGTCAATATGAATTTGACAAATTATGTTTTTAAAAATCACCCAACAGGAAAATTGTGAACGCATACAATTTAAAAGTGTTCTTTATTAAATGTGCTCCTGTATTCAATTTACTCAATCTGCCTGCTGGGAAAGTTTGGGGAAGCAAATCTTTCTTAAAGGAATAATTCGCTATTTCCAGCATTTTCATATGAGTTACACATTTATATGGCAATGGCTCAATTATAGGAAAGATGTGGAATAGATAGAAATATAAATTTGATAGATTTTCATTCATGTTTTTCAATTTTTATTTTGAGGATTCGAAAATATTTCATTTTCAAAATAAAAATAATTTGATTATAATTTTTTTTTGTTTGTTTACATTTTTCTGTCAAATGAGTTGACACTAGTAGAACTTACAACAACAAATTTCCATGTGGTTGTTGTATCGTTTTTTGTACAACAACACTTGCTGTTACCTTCTATAATTATACCATGTGTAAATTTCATTACCATTTAGTACTCTTTACACACAAAAGCACTAATTTCCGAAATGTCTTTCTTATTTCCACTATACAAATTCCAAGGAGAGTTTTTAAAGTCATTCTTATTGGGTATAATTCGAATTTGTGGAAACGGATGCGACTTGAATCCTGAGGTGGAATTCTGATATTACCTCTTCCCGTTTGTACCACATTTAGTAATTTTCATTCCCAAAAGTACGGATTTGAAAACTCCTTCACTCCTGCATCCCAAAAGTAATCTTAATTTCTGTATTTCCAAAAGTAATCTTAATTCCATATTAAAAACTCTCTCAATCAAAAGAAACATGTGGTACCATTTAGTACTTTTTGTCCCCATACGTATGAATTAATTAACTACCTCAATCGTACATTCCAACAGTAATTTTAATTCGAAAATGCAGGATTCTATCTCAATGCCTTCACACAAAATCAAATTGTAGCATATTTAGTATTATTTAGTACACATTAGCAATATACTTCCACTACACTCCCATAGCAACCATTATACCAAATTGTACCAAATTTAATGCCGCTTAGTACTTTTAGTACACATAAATACGAATATCCAATGCTGTTTCTATAGCTCAATTTTTAACAGTAATCCTAATTCCAAATTTTAGCTTTTCAGCTCTATCCGTTAACCCAAAATCCATATTGTACTATATTTAGAACCATTTAGTACTTTTCGTACCCATAAGTACGAATTTCCTAAACTACATCAATCCTTCACTCCAACAATCATTTTAATTTCCAATTTCAGGACTCTAGCTCTATCTGTTCACCTAAATCCAATTTGTACTAAATTGTATACCATTTATAACATTTGGTACCCATAAGTAGGAATGTCCTCCATGCTGTACTCCAATAGTAATCATAATTCCTACTTTCAGGATTTCATCTCTATACGCTCAACTAAATGCAAATAGTACCAAATTTAGTACTTTTCATACACGAAAGTACGAATTTCTAAAAACATTAACATATATCAACACCACTGCACTACGTACACGTATAGGACGAATTTCCAAAGACCTTTTTGTAAATCTTTTGAAATTTGCACCAGTGATCCACAGTCCAAATTTCAGAATTGTAGCTCTTCCCGTTTGCTTAATACAAAGGGTACCATATTTAGTACATTTTAGTACTTTTCGTACCCTTATAGATAAAATTTTCAAAAACCCAGCCTTATCTCACGCCTACAAACTAACAACAACCCACACTTAACATTTGAAGCTTCTAGCTTAAGCCGTTTCGTCTGAGCGATGATCTGTCAGTCACTGACTCACTAAACACTAAGCTCTTTTATATGCAAATATCAAAATTCGGTAAATTGTGAAAGTATATATATATATATATATAATGTTATACAATAATAATATTTTCGAAATTGCAATACCTCAAAAACGGTTATCAAAAATAAGATTTCAAGGAAACTTGCCATAGATTAATTTATATTAGTTTCAGTACGTTTTGTAATCGGCCTAGCTATTTACTTAAAATCGGACGAAAGTATATATGGGTGCTGTATCTAAATCTGAACCAATTTCAATAAAAGGTTATAGAAAGGTTATAGTACCTTTAGTACATTGCACAAAATTGTGTGCCGGTCTGCAAATCTTTGTGTCTTTAGTGTACAATTCACATTAAATCGGACGAAAAAAATATATATGGTAGCTATATATAAATCTGACCCGATTTTCTCGAAACTTGGCACACGTCATTCTAGACTGAATTCAGTACACTATGCAAAATTTCGTGCAAATCGAAAGGTATATAGGGACTTTGGTTCACCATTTACATACAATCGGACAAAACTATATATGGGAGCTATTTCTAAATCTTAACCGATTTTCAAGAAACTTAGCACACATCATTCTGGACCTAATTCAGTGCTCTATGCCAAATTTCGTGCAAATCGGAGGATATATAGGGACTTTGGTGCCCCATTTACCTTAAATCGAAAATATATATGGGAGCTATATCTAAATCTGAACCGATTTTCTTCAATTTCAATAGGGTTCGTCCTTGGGCCAAATAAGTGACTTGTGCCAAATTTCATCCAATTGGAGTCAAAAATGCGACCTGTACTTTGTTTACAATTTAAAATCTACAGACGGATAGACGGACGCACATGCATAAATTGACTCTGAAAGTGATTCTATGCATATTCTCAAAATAAACCATGTGTCTATCTCAAATCCTTTTGCCTGTTACAAACATAAGCACAAAGACATAATACCCTGTACCATAGTGTGGTGAAGGGCATAATTTTTTTTTTGGAACATCTTCGTCAGTGTTTCGAATTTCAAAAAAAAAAAAAAAATCGATACAATTTAGTAAAACATTCATCTTTCCGAAATTCGAAAATAAATATATTCTAAATATATATAAATATTTCTTTATAAACGAAGTGGACGATTTTCGACGGTCCTCTTTGTTCCATATAAACTTTTTAAATACATTTAAAGATCATCTTAAGAATTCCGCTTACTGGTCGTTAATTAATAATCTGGAATCCCAGTAAAAATAATTGATTTTTTCCCTGACCCGCCTTCACATATTGACCGGTGAAACAAGTCATTAACGCCAAAGTGTTGTTATTGTATATTGAATATATTAAATGCAACGACCTCCCCCTATATACAGTTTACGACGTTACCAATGGTGACGGTACGATATAACACATCATAACATTCGTAGCCTGCCATTTAGTTGTAATAATTGTTATGACCGGTGCCTGGTTATTACGCTAAACACAATTATCCATTAAAAAAAAAAAAAAAAACAAATAATAGTAAATACAGAAAACAATTGGCGGTTACGTCGTGAAACAACATCAAGTCTTTCTGGTCGACGACATAAATGTCCGCAAAAAAATTCTCATTTTAATAAAAAAAACAACAAAAACAACAACAACATTGATGGATGTCTAACTACAGTTCTCATTATTAAGAGTTGTTTTTTTATTTTGTTCTCCACTATGGTCGGACAATGGAATGCGTCTTCGAAAATTAAATTTATAATAAATAGCTCCCGCCACAGCATTAAAATGCAATATACAAAAAAATAATGAATGAAACAAAAACGTTTATTTAAATTTTATTTGTGTGCGGATTTTGTTTTTTTATGACGACGTTTGTTGTTGTTGCAAGGGTACCTACAGCTTCTACTGTCGTTAAATATTTCCAGCTGAGAATTCCACTGGTTGGATGAATTGAGTGTGCCTGCATGACATATTCAACAAATATGCATCATATGAGACATTCCGTAGATTTCAAGAGATATTTTAATAAGAAAATAAAACAGATTAATAATTCAGTTGGATTTATTGTGATCACCTTCAGCTTCCTTTCAAGGATCTCAGCTCACCAATAAAGGTCAACTTCAAATCGACCTTAAAAAAATTACCTTCAGATTGTCACCCTCTTCAGCTCGGATATAAAAACAACCAATAAAGACAATCTTCTTTCTAAGTAATTGTACAGGGTTAGATAAAAAAACTGCAACAAAGTCAAGCGCCATAATTTTTACTTTTTTAAAATTTTTTTGAATGATAGCAAAAATGTCGGATATAGCGAATTATGACCTTCAAACGGCCAATGAAACCATCACACGCTGCCCGATTGTTGCTCTGCGGTATTTTGGCCCATTCCCGGCGAAGCGCTTGCTTGAGGTGATCGTCACTTTGGTATTTTGTAGTGCCAATATTGCTTTCCAAAATACTCCAGACACAATAGTCCAACGGATTGGTATCAGGAGATGTTGGTGACCATTGTGCGCTGGAAATGAAGCGATGAACGTCATTTTGTAACCATTCTTGGTTGGCGCGTCCACCATCGCACTCAGGATGGTTCTGTTGGATTGTCCGGCCAAAATATTTGCGTGCCCAAGCCTTTAATACACCCTCCTGCGTAATAATACACCCTCCTCCTGCTCGATTAATACGAGCGAAGAGCTACCATCGGTTGTTATGGCGGCCCACACCATCACAAGGCCGGCGCTTGAGTTTTGGTGGTAAACCGAAGGTTCCTCTTCGACAAGTAGACATGATCATTTTGTTTGTTTACAAACTGCTGGACAACGATTGTTTTCTCATCGAAGAAAACCAAATTCGGCAGTTCACCACTTTGGGCCATGCTCTTAACTCTTTTCAGTCTATTTTCTTTCTGTTACATCACGAATGACTTTTTCTGTAAAATTCTTACCAAAATGTCCTTCTTAACCTTGTCTATAACGACGACATTTTTCGATCATCCATGGAGACAAATTCGATCCTCTACCTCTATAAAGGCAACCTTTTTCAGTTCGTCTATAATACCGACCTTTATCAGCTCGTCTATAAAAATAAACTGCTACTGCTCTTCTATAAGGATTACATAATTCAGTTTATCTATAAATCCGCTTTTCAGCTTTTCTAAAAAATTATCCTTACTCATCTAATCATCGGTCCGTTTTTTTTCTGAAATTTCCCATATTGGTACAAAATCTACTACAAAACGATGTAAAGCAAATTCAGAGAGTTTTTGTTTTCAAGTTTATAATCATTTAAATGAATCTATTAAAATAAATATTAAATTTGCAATAATTAATGATGTATTCATTCATTGTTTTCAGTTCACAACATATTCCCATACACATACATTTATACATACACACGTAGTGAATTCTTTAAGAATGAATAATAGATAATTGGCTCAGTCGTTTTTTAGATCTCTGGTCAAAGGGAAGCAATTATGGGAAATACAATGTTTATATTATTTGGATATAAACAAGTCGTATTAAATTTTCAAAATTGGATGAATCTCGAAATTTATAAGTCGATTTTTTATTTATTAAAAATTCTAAATTATATTAGCATCTATTCTAACACCCCCAATACTCCAACGAAGTACAGTGAGTCACAGTCAAAGTATCCACTTGGTTTTTATACCCTTTACCACACTGTGGTACAGGGCAGGGACGTACGTAGGGGGGGGGGAGCTCGGGGGGCCCGGGCCCCCCCCGAAATGAATCTTTTTCACAGTAAATTTTTGTTTGCAACAGCGAATTTTTTCGGTTAACACAGATCACATATTTAATTTAGTCCAATTCCATGTCAATGGTCCTTAAAAAATCTGAGGTCTGTTAGGATGCATCTCTTGAATATACCCAAAGTGGTAATGGGTATCATATAGTCGACCCGTCCGACTTTACACTTTCCTCACTGTATCCAAGATAAAAGTTTTTTTTTTAACACGCGGATTTCAACCTTGCAGATTTCAGCTTGCCGGCATAGATTTTACCATGTTTTCCGTGTAAGATGTCTGAATTTGTCCATTTTGTAAAGCATTTTGACTTGGTATGCTTGAGATGTTATGGCTTCTTATATTTTTCTCTTCAAAATACTACATAAGTTCTCTATAGGATTCAAATTCGGGTAGTGAGTAGGTGTTTTAATTCACTTTTGGATAATTATAAAGCATCCATTCTCGAACGATCTGCGACTTGTGTTTGGGGTCATTATCTTGATAAAATCCATAAATCCTCCAATAAAAACGAAATTTCCTACTCCGGCAGCGCTCATACATCCCCATACCATTGCAGAACTTCATGCGTGATTTACGGTCGGAATTAGATTTGCTTAGGTTGCAAGACATTAAAGTTAAATTTGCTTTCATCAGCAAAAAAAAAAACAGGTTGGCTTCTTCAGTGCAACTCTACCACGAAAATTGGAAATTTTTCGAATTATTTCTGGGTTAGATGTCTTTTTCAGACATTTCACTGCGAATTTCAGCAATTTTAGGTGCACTTAGGTTTTGTGCCTCAATATAACGTTTCGGACATCAGATCGAGATCTGTTGAGATTTTCCTAGTTCAGCATAGTGAAGAACTCTCGATAATCGTTGTGTGGCGCCCCTGGGTCCCAAATTTTCACGATGGTTGTCCAAATAAGAAAATTGTAAAAACTGCTGATGAAATATTTAACTTCCATGCATGCAATTGCTTTTGTTTAATAATAATTATTTTTATATTGAATAGCTGGACCCGTGGCGCTTCGCTGCCCCTACTAAAGTGATTACCATAGGAAAACTATTTGTATGCAGTTCAATAGCTAATATTTATAGATATGCACTATATAGGTATTAAATTTCTTGGGGATTAAATTTGTCCCATTGTACCACGCTAAATTGTGTACATATGATGTTTATTTGTAACCATGTTACTCAGACAAATTCTGAAGTGGGAATCTGTAAACCTTCTTAAGATATAAGCTTAGAAAATGAATGTTACTTCGGAGATATAATTCTTTCTATGCCATAACTCCACATCCACGCGAAATTTTAGAAGTTTATATAGCCTATGTTATTTCCCTCGGGTGGCAAGACATGCGGTGAAAATCTCAGTAAAATCTCTTTAACGGTTTTGAGTCTAGAGACCAACAATTTTTTTTCCTACATGTAAATTATTTAAGTGCAAAGGGGAGTGCGTTTATTCCTAATCGTACCACGCCCATTTTTGTATGAATGATGTGTATTTATACCTACATTATTCAGACAAATTTTGAAGATGATATCTGTAACCTTTCTTAAGATATACGCATATTACATGTTCAGAAATATTGAGGTATGTTTACTATTGATGCTATAACTTTGGATCCACGCGGAATTTTAGAAGTTTATGTAGCCTATGTTGCTTTCAGGCCATGTCATGACATACAGTGTAAATTTCATTAACATCTGTTCGGCGGTTTTTGCGTCTATCGGTAACATACAAACAAACAATTTTTTTCTATTTTATATATATATATATATATAGATTTATATAAATATTGGCAATTTTATTTTATGCCATAATGAAAAAAATCAAGTGGATATTTTTGACTGTATAATTCTTTTGATTTCATGTGGGTACTATTTTTAGTACCATTTGCGGTATTAAGATTAGGAGACAAAAAATCCAAAGTAAAACGGGTTTTAATGGTCAATGTGTTACTTAGCTGGTTCGAGTTGTTCCATAAGCCCTGCTTAAAAAAGATTGAAATACAATGAGTGCGATATGTTATCTTTCACTTGATCTTTCCATCGAATTCGTGTCCATCTCTTCTGCGTGAAAATTTTGAGCAGCTTCCCCAAGTGACCCTCGGGGAGGTCTGTGTCCGCAATTGAGATGAATGATGACCATGGTGCCATGTTAAAGCCAATCAGAACCGTTGCTTGGTAAATATCACCCCTACATTACTAAGTTGCCCATTTTTTGGAATCATAGCAAACATTTTCTTGGCGGAGTTACCAGAAAGTATTACCAAGGACAAAGTGTACATACAAGGCTTATAGTATAACAGTGTATATACAGTGATGGTCACAGAATTAAAACATTTACTGTGGTAAACATTTTTTGATCAGTCCTCGATTCGTTTGAAGTATTTTTGAACATTTTTAATTCAGAACACTTCGATATACTGCACTTAAGAGATTTAGTGTGAAAAAAGAAAATTATTGCACGCAATTTTTCCATAAATAACGGTTTTTATGAAAATACATCGACTTTTAAGTGGTCATATAATTAAAACATTGTGTGATTTTTTACTTTACTGAAAATACTTTTAAAAATGCTCTTTAATTTAGTTAAATTATGTAAGCTAAGCACTGATAGAATCATTTACAGATAACAATTTCTGAAAAAAAATCTGTAAAATCTATCAAAATTGCCAATATCAATCGATATTATCTTACATACTACAAAAATATTCCGGCCCTCTTTAGTAAAGGCTATAGAAATTGAATCGTTCCTTTGGGTTAATTCCCATTTTTTGAGTTTTTATTTCAAATATTTATTTATTTTGATAATTATTTATTGTTTTCTACTAATTCTAGCAATTTTTGGTGCATTCGGACTTTTATTTTCTATAATAAGGGTGTTTTCTGAATGTTAGGTGTACTGTACACATTTGGGATGAGGTGGGCCGAAAACTTACTTTTTTTGTGTTTTTTCTACTCGGTTTGATATAATAAATTCCAATATCAATCGATATTTTCTCACATACTGCAAAAATATTCCGGCCCTCTTTAGTAAAGGCTATAGAAATTGAATCGTTCCTTTAGGTTAATTCCCATTTTTTGAGTTTTTATTTCAAATATTTATTTATTTTGATAATTATTTATTGTTTTCTACTAATTCTAGCTATTTTTGGTGCATTCGGACTTTTATTTTCTATAATAAGGGTGTTTTCTGAATGTTAGGTGTACTGTACACATTTGAGGCAATTTTGATAGATTTTACAATTTTTTTCAGAAATTTTTATCTGTATATGATTCTATCAGTGCTTAGTTTACATAATTTAACTAAATTAAAGAGCATTTTTAAACGTATTTTCAAAAAAATGCAGTAAAGTAAAAAATCACACAATGTTTTAATTATATGGCCACTTCAAAGTCGATGTATTTTCATAAAAACCATTATTTATGGAAAAATTGCATGCAATAATTTTCTATTTTCACACAACATCTCTTATGTGCAGTATATCGAAGTGTTCTGAATTAAAAAATTTTCAAAAATACTTCAAACGAATCGAGGGCTGATCAAAAAATGTTTACCACAGTAAATGTTTTAATTCTGTGACCACTGTACAATCGCCTTAAGTTTGAGGTTATAATTATGTTCCACTGTTCTGTACACTGTACAGTGCGATCACACGCCAACTGTAATTACAGTGTTAGAAAATGTTGTTGCTGATATCTAAGATAAATCAGATTGTTCATGTAAATAATCGTGTTGTGTATAAGAGTGTGTATGTATGCCGTAGCATGCTACAATCTCTTCTAATCAACGTGAGCAAAAATATACAGTAAGCGTCAAAAAATGTAATACCAGTTTAAAATTTTACAAAAAAAATTATTTGGAATTAATTTTTATTGGTGAACTTGAAAAGAAGTTACGGCCCAAGTTGAACGAACGTAGGTCCCCAGGGGGACCATGTAGGAAAAATCGTATTATTATTAAGGTTTCTTCCTACAGTCCATTCGGAACAAACTTAAGGCTCTAAGGGAAATTGTAGACCGATAAAGCATTCCTAAATGGTGCGATTCTAGCGAACTTTAGGCTTCCTGGTCCATGTATGGTTTTATTATTTTGAAACAATTAAAATAGTAATTTAGTTCGGTCAGGTGGAAGTTTTCATACGCTCCAACTTGAGGTTCACTCTTAAAATACCTAAAATCGGTCGGGATATTCATACTGCCTGGAGGCATTGTTAACATCTGAGAAAACGAAATACCAAATTATAGACACTAATGTTGGAAAATGCAGCTAGGACCTATTAGATACGGAAAATCGATCATAACAAAATCGTGGCAAAACATGGACCTTTAGTGTCATTTTTTAGCGAACAAGCTACAACACGAAATAACAAATAACATCCACAGCGGTTTTGAGCCAAGAAATCAGAATGCCAAATTAAAACTACTTCGGTTTAAAATATCGAAAATAGGGCGCTTCCTTTATATGGGAACTTTTAAAAAAACTTATAGTTATATTTAGTTATAGTGAACATTTTCTACAGATGTTCTCCCTCGTCTAAGGACCCGAACTATCAAATTACACACCTATTTTAAAGCCCGAAATTAATTAATCGATTTATTTCGTGTTTGGAACTGAAAATTCAATATACATTCAATAATACGAGGGTTTAATAATGTTTATATTCGCCTCACAATTTATGTACCTTATTTATGACGCCCACTGTACAAATTCATGTGGGAGAGAGAGCGCTTTGCTATTGACTTGAAGCTATGCACGCTGCTGCTCCAACGCTGGCGCAGCGCAATTTTGAGCGCGTAAAAATGGTTTTAAACACAAAAATTCAATTACTGTCAGTCGTGAATTAAAAGCGAATACGCCAAGTTGTGATAGCGAATAACTGAAGCAAAACACGCAACGCCAAAGAAAACACACATACACGCATATGTATATATAAACAAAAAACAAATAACAACGAATAAAGAACGGACAATAATAACAAGTGAAACTTAAAAAAAAAAACATTTTTTTTCTTTTTGCAAAAATTTTTTTGTTAATTTTTGTGTAAAAACAAATACCATTCGAACAAAATGTCGGAAGTGGAAAAAAATGTTAGTAGCGAAAATTCCAATTCGAATATGATGACAGTTGAAATACCCATTATAGCTCCAGTGGCAACCGAAACAATAACAGCCGCTGTCACCAGTCCGACAACAGAAACAATGCCATCGTCGGTGGTGTCAGCAGCAACACCAGCCCCTGCACCATTGGCACCCATTGCCGAAGCACCCTCCAAAACAGAGGATACCGTGGATTTTAAGAAAATGAATATAAATGAACAATTGCAGCCAAATCCAAATGCTGCACCAGCAACGGTGACAACAACAGTGACCATTATTACCAAAGGTAAGGTCGCGACAGAATTTCATGGAAAATTCTAAAAAAAGTATTTACCACATTTTTTGCACATTCTGGAACACATGATGCAAGTTGCATGCAACTTCATTACCAACCCCCTCTACACTTTAAATTATCACCCAGAAATGTTGGTTGGCCAGAAACCCCGATACGTTAACCACGAACATTTAATGTTGTCTAGTAAAAGTTGCAAGAGTGGTTGGCTTAAATCCATTTTCACTAAATGTGATTTTCACACAATCGACCATAACAACAACAACAAAAGCATTTAAAACTACAACAACAACAAAATATAAGTAATAAACCATTTGCAAAAGCTATGCGTGCCTTGTTAAATGGTGAGAAGGGGAAGCATAACTTCTGAGCAGATTTCGATACAAGGGACATAGCTTCTTAAAAAAACTCTGATTAAAAAGTTAACTTCAGGTGTAGATCTTGAATTAAATAATAAAAATAATAAAATCGGATTTTAACCGTTGCATACAAATAGTACGTGATCTTGGGAATTATAAATTATGGCGAATTAATTATCAAATCCGTCAAATAACACATCAAAAAGGATGGTGCTTTAAATGAGTAATTTTACCCTAACATTTACTTTTATTGGCAATTCATTCGCATGACAGAATTTTTTTCTTCCTAAACCTTAGAGGGCTGCAGTGAGTTTGTTTCAATTATCAGAGTGTTTTCAATAATGCGAAGTCCGATTTTCAATAAATCTGGTATTGAAATACCAGGAATAAAGATTTTTTGAAACATTTTGAAATAGCTTCTGCATGTATGTTACCCCATTCACAAATTTCGGCTTCCTCAAAGAAAATCTACATTCCAAATGCAGAAGTAGTTTTGGCACAATGTTTTTCCGATATTGATTGATAAAATTCTCCCCCGATCAACTGGCTGAATTAATAACGTCGTATTTGCTGGAAAAAATATAATGTTTATATTAACTAAAACCACAAAAAGAAGGCCTTTTCTTCACACTTGGAGTTCAGTTCCAGTCCATTTTATATTGGTCCATATATGGTCAGATTTTTCGTGATTGATCAGCCAATGTTCCCAAAATTAATCACCACATAAAAATAACATGGCTGAAATGTAACACATATATATGTTTATATCCTTCAGTGAAGGGAATATATTTGTTATTCCGTTTGCAACACTTCGAAATATTCGCCGGAGACCCCACAAAGTATATATTCTTGATCACGTCTGATTGTCTGTTGAAATCATGATAGAGATCGCAATAGTTAACACAGATATCTGAAATTTTGCACAAAAATTGTTGGTGGGGGAGACTGGGGCACATTCGGAACTTTTTTAGAGCCCTATATCTCAGTACTTACTTAACAGATATAACTAACTTTGCACATATATATTTGAAGATTTAAAAGATAAAAAAAATAATTTACAAAAAATGTTTGTTGTTGTTTTTTGTGATCAAAGAAAAACCCTTATTTTTGATGGCGGGCATGATAACTCCTCACTGGAACATCGGAATCCGAAAATTCCAACGGTGTTAGAAAGAGTACATGTCTGGCTAGGGTTATTGACTTCGCTCTAAAATTAACAAAATGGTGGACCTTTGAAAAAATATAAAATATTTTTTACCAAAAGCCAAGTTAAAAAAAATAAGGAAGATCTTCACCGATTGGCTTTATCCTAGTTCATACGATAGCAGTACACTCACAGAGAAACGTGTAAAAATTTGGAATCGATTGGGTTATTAGTTTTTGAAATTCGCAAAAGAGAAAAACGCGTTTAAAGTTTGAGAAGCCCTTTAGCCGTCACTTGATGCTGACACAATAAATCGTCTATATCTTCAAGAGTTCTTGCGATTTTCATTTGAAAATTTGTAGGGACATTCTTGAATTAGTGTAGATTCGAATTAAATCAAAAAAAATTTGACCCCGAGAATGGGGGGGGGTCCCCTTAAGTCTGAAATATATCATCTCTCAAATGGTGTCCATTTTCTTGCAAACAAAAATTTACTCTTTTAACCGCATTTTCCATTACTGTTCGTATAGCTTCTGGTGCCAAGTTGCTTATTTCTGCTTGAATTTTGCACTTAAGCCCTTGAATTGTTTGGGGTTTATGATATACACAACTTCCTTCAAATAGCCACACAAAAAAGTCTGGAGGTGTAAAATCTGGTGAACGTAGATGCCAAGCAAAATCACAATTTCTGGAAATTATTCGAATAGCATATTGCAGGCGTGTCAGCAGTTGCTGTGCCATTTGAATTTTATACGGAAACATTTTAAGATCCCGCTTCAAAATTCTTTGCAGGGATGTTCTGGAGATTCCCAATTGAGTACAACGACGACGAGTAGAGACAGATGGATCTTCGTTTACACTCTGTCGTACAGCCTCCACAACTGCTTCATTGCGCACAGATCGGTATCTTCCTCTTCCTGGAACATCTAAAACTCTTCCATGTTCCTCAAAACGGGAGACTAAGTTCCTAATCATGTTGTGACTGGGTGCTGTTCGGACATTAAAATGACGACGACATTTTAATTGAGTTGTAAATATTGACCTTCCAGAAGAATAAAAAAATTCTATGATTTTGACGCGTTTCTGCACATCATATGTAGCCATGATTTACCTCCAAGAACCAGTAAATAACCAGAAAAAGACAAAAACAAAAAAATATTAAAAACAAAAAAGATATAACCATTTTTAATCCTTCACTCTTTTTTGGGCCACCCTGTATTAGTTAAACATTTTTACACTTTTGTAAAAAAGTCAAATTCGCCGAATGTGCCCCTACCCGGGGTAGCTTCGGCATTTAATGGGGCACATTCGGCACCATAGTCATATACTTGTAATTATCACCACTATTAGTCTTGTGGGAATTCAGATCCTCTAAAGATTCTATTTTGTTTTAATACGCGACTCAATGTTTAACAATTAAGGTTGTATTTTCTAGCGGCGGACGTTGATTTCTCAAGCCACATACGTTTTTTTTCTATCGCATTTTCGACAATACAATAACTTTTGGTCTTATATATGTAATTTCGAACCATATTAAATGATTTTTTTAAAGACAAATTAAAAAACATTTTAATGAAACAATATTGCACTATCTGTACATGGCCGAATGTGCCCCATTTCAAAATGCCGAATCTATTACAATGGAGATATTACAAAAACATTTGTAACAAAACCAGTAAGGAAAGTAGTAAAGTCGGACGGGGCCGAATATATGATACCCTACACCACTTTCATCAACAGATGAATCCTAACAGACGCCACCATTTCTAAAGGACCAGTAAAATTAAATTGGATCCATAAATATGTCATTCTACAACCTATACTAAATTTTTCATTTGGTCATATAAAATCTGAACCGATTTCAGGAAACTTAACACATCATTCTAGACCTAATACATTACGCTGTGCCAAATTCCCTGCAAATCGAAATATATACACACATATATATCTAAATCTGAACCGATTTTCAGGCTTAATCTAGGCCTAATTCATTACGCTGTGCCAAATTTCGTGCAAATCGAAAGATATTAAGGGGCTTTGGTGCACCATTTACATTAAATCGGACGAAAATATATATGGGAGCTATATCTAAATCTGAACCGATTTTCCGGAAACTTAACTCACATCATTCTAGACTTAATTCATTACGCTGTGCCAAATTCCGTGCAAATCGAAAGATATATAGGGACTTTGGTGCACCATTTACATTAAATCGGACGAAAATATATATGGGAGTTATATCTAAATTTTAACCGATTTTCAGGAAACTTAACTCACATCATTCTAGGCTTAATTGATTACGCTGTGCCAAATTCTGTGCAAATCGAGATATATAGTACTTTGGTGTCCCATATATTAAGGTGTATATCACCATTTAATTTAACACACATCGGATATATAGGAAAATATATATATATAGGAGCTATATCTAAATCTGAACCGATTTTTCCCAATTTCCATAGGGATCGTCCTTGGGCCAAAAAAGTGACCTATGCCAAATTTTATCCAAATCGGATCATAAATGCGACCTGTACTTTGTTCACAAAAATACATGGACGAACGGGCAGACGGACATGCGTAAATCGACTCAGAAAGTGATTCTTTGCATATTCTCAAAAGGAACCATAGGTCTATCTCGTTTTCTTTTTGCCTGTTACGAACATATGCACAAAGACATAATACACTGTACCACACAGTTATTTATTTTGATATTCAATACCTATGGATCGAAGCTAGTGATGTATAGTGAGAGCTTCATATCTAAAACGCGATTGGCGATGTTTGGTGGTGCAAATGGCATATATCGGTCCACGTTTTGGTGTAATATTCGGTTTTTGGGGATTTTAGGCAGGGTTTCCAACCGAATTGGCTGTAAATTGGTATTTTGGGTTCTCATTGAATAACACATATCCGTACCAAAAATTATTATTTTTGACCCAAATTTCAGGGTTGCCCCCATATAACGGTACTTTCGGTATTTTGGGGATTTTTGAAAATTTTTGCAATATTCAAAAAATATGTTTTCAATGGTCCGCCATTTTGTTGATTTTTGAGCGAAGTCAATAATCTTAGTTCATACGAGAGCCAGACATGTACCCTTTCTAACACCGTTGGAATTTTCGGGTTTCGATGTTCCAGTGAGTAGTTACCCTCAATATAATACTATTAAATGTTTTGAGAATTTCAATCATGTTTTTCTCACGTGTTTTCGGTAAGTTCAAGGTCCTATAATAACATGAGTTTTCTCCTAGGAGCACCATTAATTTTAGATATTTTGATTGTCATCATCATGGTGGAGGGTATAAAATGTTAGGCCGGGTTTTCAAAGAAACATGACCTTTTGGAGGTAATTTCGTTTTCAATTATTAATAATCAATCGGTGCAATATATGTGGAAATTTTAAAAAATGATTGGGTTCAAACATATTTTTTTCAATTAACCGGAGTTTTCAATTAAAAGGTTCGCAATTAAGCCGATTGGACTACTACTGGCCTAATAATCAAAATGCGATTATTTAACATTTATATCGTCTAGCACGCATTATGTTCTTGATTTGCGAGGATAAAAGAGAAGTCTTGGCTTGTCATGTCAGGTCTGTACGCACGACTGACTAGCTCAATCCAATACTTCAACATATTTCAATCCAATACTTCCTGCAATGTAAACAAAAGCTCCTCGGTGTACTATTTGCATGAATATGGAAGCTCTATCTAAATCTAAACCGATTTCAACAAAACTTCACAGGCATCAAATTGGACTTAATTCAATATGCTGTGCGAAATGTTGTCACAATCGGCCACATATATGGGGATATTGGTGCACCATTTACATAAAATCGGACGCAACTTCAAATGGGAGCTGTATCTAAATCTGAACCGATTTTCTCCAATTTCAATAGGGTTCGTCCTTGGGCCAAACAAATTAGCTTTGCCAAATCTCATCAAATTCGGGTCATAAATGCGACACACAAATACCTGGACAGACGGACATGCATAAATCGACTCAGAAAGTGATTCTATGCATATTCTCCAAAAGCAACAATGTGTCTATCTCGTTTCCTTTTGCATGTTAACATATGGTTCCATGGGTTCAGGTCAATACATGAAAACTGGTCGCCTCTGATTTTTTTTGTCGCTAATATTTATATTTATAACTTTGCCTCCATACTGCACTGCGGGCACGTTCCTCTCATATGAAACCGCAAATGAAGAAAACTCTTACTTTCAACACGTTGTACACACATCGGCGCATAACTACAAGTACAGCTTCATAGAAGCAGCGAGTCTTGGCCAAATATTCATCCACCGATTTATTCATTTAGTTTTATGTCTGTCTGCTGTGTGTTTGTTGTGATTTAAATTGATTTTCAAATGATGCGTTTGTTCACTCACCTGTTCGCTTCTTTTTTTTTCTGTCTGGTATCTTTGTTTGAGTTTAGAGATTTTTCAAAAAGGAAAATAAAAAAATCGTTTTGTAAACTACTTTTTTGTGTAGAGTTATGTTTAGACAATGGAAAAGTTTTAAACGTTATTCATGTTTATTATTATCGTTGTTGTTGTGGTTGCAGTTGCTTAATGTTGTGCAAAATTTTTCAGTTCGAAGCACATATTCCGATAGTTTAGTCAATGCGCATTTAGGATTTATTTACTGGTACAGTGGGTAAATATTTGATATATTATATATAGATTTCTGGGCAATATTTCGGGATCACACACAGAGAACTTTTTGTGAGAACCACCTTCCAGAACCATTTCAGTGGGAAAATGAAGGAAAGAATAAAAGAATTCTCAACATTCCTCAAAAATTCGATTCAACGTGAAACATCTGAGAAAGTCGTTAAATTTCGGTGGGGTGGACAGTCAAAGTGCTTTAAATCTATTGGGACTTTTATATGGCACCCAATGAAAATCTAAAATTTCCAACTATTGCCAATTTGGCTGAAAATTGTCGAATAATGAGGGTTACAGTAATTTTCTACTCATTGATTACTAAAAAAATTAAATAACAGCCCATTCAATTGTTGGATAATGGTTTGCTCAAAACGTACTCTAAAGATGGAATTTTCATGGCGAGAGAGCATCGATAAACTTAGATATTTGTGTGCTGATGGGTCATCTGCCATATAGCCCTGCCATGACACCCAAGGACTTCGTTTTATACCGCATATCAAGAAACAAACAAATAACATCGGTCGTGCCCAATCCTCCTTTATATCCTCCATAATTAGAGATGGTATTTACCGGGTAAATATCCAAGGGGTGTATATCTACCCGGTGCCCATTTGCGGGTATTTATTTATATATTTCTTTTAAGAGCCTAGATAGGTGTGGATTTTTTTAAAGAATACATTAAGGGCCTACATAGGCGAGAATTTCTTAAAGAATAAAATTTTAAGGGCCTACATAAGCGTGAATTTTTTAAAGAATAATTTTTTAAGGGCCTACTTAGGCGGGGATTTTTTTAAGGAATATATATTTTAAGGACTTATATGGGCGAAAATATACGAATATAAAGCGTGGATTTTTAAGGAATTTTTTTCAAAGATCACTGAAACGTGGCTTTTTTGAACAATATTTTTTCAAGGACTTCCGTAGAGAGGATTTTTTGATGATTATTTTTTTAAGGACCTTTAAATACGTTGATATTTAAACCTTTATACGCGTTGATATTTAAAGAATATTTTTTTCAAGAAACAATGCAAAGCTTGAATTAAAAAAAAACATTTTTTAAGAAAGAAACTTCCACAGTCGTGGATTTTTAATGAATATTCTTTCAAGGCCAATACTAAGGATTTTTGAAGAACATTTTTTTAAGAACGAGAAAAGGAGTTACTTTTTTGTTGAATATTTTTTAAGTGCAATATAAGGAGTATATTTTAAAATATTATTTTTTCCAGGACCAATGCAAGACATGGATTTTTTAAAGAATGTTATTTTTGAGGACGAATGCAAGGTGTTGACATTTAAAGAATATTTTTTCAAGGAACAATGCTAGGTTGGATTAAAATAAAAACATTTTTTTAAAAAATGAAAACTATTGGTTTTTTAAGGAATATCTTCTTTGCAGGACCCACACAGTCGTGGATTTTTTAAATAATATCATTTATATGACCTCCACAGGCTTGGATTTTTAAAGAATATTCATTGAAGGACCAAAGCAAGTTGTAGATTTTTGAAGAACTCTTTTTTTAAGAAGGAAAAAAAGGTGTTTAGTTTTAAAGGTATATTTTTTAAGAGCAAATACAAATACTTGTAATTCATAAAATTTCAGTTGTAATTCATAACAATTCATTTCAAATTCATACAAATTCCTTTTGTGTTACCAATAATATTTTTCGAATTTAAAATTAAATGTTATGAAGAAATGTTATGTATTTCAAATCAAATGTTAAGAATTTCAAATGGAATTATTTAAATTTCAAATGGAATTTTATTAATTTCAAGTGAAATTTTATGAATTTCAAACGCAAATACTTGGAATTTCAGATGGAAGTTTATGAATTTCAAATGGAATTCTATGAATTTCAAAGGTATTCTAGGAATTACAAATGAAATTCTCGAATTACAGCTGATATGTTGTGAATTGCAAATTATATGTTGTGAATTAAAATGGAATTCTCGAATTACATTTGAATTGTTTTGAATAACATGTGAAAAAGGTGTAGTGAATTACCAATTACATTCTCGAATTACAAATGAAATGTTATGAATATTGAATTATCAATTCTTGGAATTTTTTAAAGAATATTCTTTAAATCGTGGATATTTTAAATAATACGTTTTAAATAACGTGGATTTTTTAAAGAATATTTTTCAAGAAAGTGTTTTTTTTTAATTTTTGTAAGCGTGGATTTTTCAAAGAATATTGAAAAAAGTATTTTTAAAGAATATTTTTAAAACAATATTTTTCAAGGACCTATGCAAGGTGGAGATTTTTTTTTTAAACAATATTTTTTCAAGAGTCAAAGGCAAGACGAAGATTTGTTACCATTTTGCAAATGTCAAATACTTTTTGAGGCCACTGTATGCCGGTCTAACATTAAAGTTGCATGTTGCCAAAACATGAAAATCTTACCACTGATTGATGAATAATTTTCTGTTTTTGCAAACTGTGATTTTTTGTTGTTGTTGCTGGTTTTCTTGTTTGCAGTTTTCTTTGTGAAACTAAACTAAAATTTGCACTGAAAATCGAAAGTGTAAACCTGTAACTAGTGATGGCGGTGCATTGATATGTCGGTATATTTTTGTTGTTGTTGTTGGTTGTCTATCTGCTGCAAATGTTTTAATTTAGTTTTTTTTCTTTTCACAAAATCAGCTGGTGTGTGTATGTGTGTGAGCGTGCTCTATCTTTACATAGTTTGTTTGGGAGCAATCACTGATTAAAGATTGTTATCAGCATCGCCTAAGACATAGTAAAGATAAGGAAAATGAATCACCCAGATAGATGTACATGCAAATTAAAATACTATTGAAAAAGATAAAAAAATGCGCTTGTACAATTGCCGACAAATATTGCCTTTTGTATCTATGTAAAAAGTTTTCAAATACAACCCTAAGCTAAAGTTATTTTCAGGGCATGCATTTGGTGGCTTCTTCCCACAAAATGCCGTTTTTTAATCTCTGACCTCTTCGTCATTTATTGTGTGGTCGCCATATTTATGACACATTCGATTTTGAACTGAAATTTCTCGAATCAATTGAATTATCACGAGATGAGTGAATTATTATTAGTTGCTGTCACACAATTCAGCCATAGCCGTCACATTCTTCTCTGGCATTCAAGTCCTAAATTATGTGTGTAATAACAATTACTACAATAGCTGTCGAAGTAGTAGCAAATGTAGCAACCACAACAACAATGACTTCTTTAATACGCTCGATTAACCGCAACCAGTCACAAAAACTACAAACAGACACACACTAACACACTTCAGTTCAACCGCAAATTGTTGCGTTTTAATTTAATAAAGAATTTGCAATAAGACGACTAAAACGATCAAGAAAAAGACAACAAAGAAGAACAAGATTATAGTTAAGAATGAGTCTTTATAAAGTCGAGCTGATGCAGATGCAGTCCATAAAACGTCGAATTGGAGAGAAAGAATTCTAATTATTTCAGGTGACCTAAAGATATCGAGGTTGTATATATAGCTGAAGCAAATTGTCTTAACATGTAACGGCCGAAGATAGGGAGTATTTGTATAGGCGAATTGAAAAGAAAGGTTATATTTATATGGACGTGCTGAAGGGGTCGTTTCTTTACATAGACAAGCTGAATAAAACGATTCCTTATAGACAAAGTGGGTGACGTAGGGGATAATAGATACCAAGCAACGGTTGTGATTGGCTTTAAAATGGCAAAGCCCAGGCTTTTCATGGTCCCTCTTTCATCTCAATTGTGGACCGCTGACTTCCCCGCGGTGTCACCTGGGGAAGAACCATAAAAAATGGGTCGAAGCGTCGAATTAGTTGACCACACTCGAAAAACCCCTCTTACTATGAAAAACCAACGAAAAAGAAAACCAAACCCCCTAATGTTGACCTCCGCAAACGTATAAAGGACCACGATCTGCGAATCTGCGCGTTGTACAGAACAGGGGCAGTTTTCGCTTTGGCAGATGTACTCAAGAAGTACAAAGCCAATATTATTGACTTACAGGAAATACGATGGAAAGGGACTGGCGTAAGTAAATCAGATTATATAGTAGCTGCCATGAAACGAGACATGAATTTGGCTACGGATTTATGGTTAACAGGAACATAAAAGAACTCCATATTCACTCCAGTAGTTGAGTGAATTGCTATAATCCGTATAAAACCGAAGTTTTTCTACATCAGCCTTAT
Source organism: Musca vetustissima (assembly GCF_032173495.1). Taxonomy (NCBI): domain Eukaryota; kingdom Metazoa; phylum Arthropoda; class Insecta; order Diptera; family Muscidae; genus Musca; species Musca vetustissima. Next base: position 91,487 of record NW_026879689.1, on the reverse strand, counting down.
TTGCGCCCATAACGGAAGACAAAAATATTTTTAACGAACGTCTAGAAAATGCATATGTCCGACGCCCTGGCCATGACATTAAAATTCTGCTGGGAGAAATCGGAAGTAAACATAATTTTGGCCCCTTACTTCTTAGCTGGCTTGTGACAGAACTTTCGTTCCTTAAAAAGATTTCCAGTCGCGTCGGTCGCTGTTTTTCCAATTTGAAAGACCATGTTCGGCAATGTTTTCTTCCACTTTATCTTTCCATCTAATTTGTGGCCGTTACTTGGCTCACTATTCTTCTCCGAATTTCAAAACTGATGTCATTAGTATTATTAATGGCAATACAATGATATATAAAATCTTTGAAGCTGTAGTTTTCAAGTTTTATAGTTGGTCCGAGTTTACTGGACGTCTTGCGCGTTGATACCATCAGCTTGGTCTTCTCGCCATTTACTGCTCGACCCACTTTGGCAGACTCCTTCTCACATTGTTCAATTGTGGCTGTTACCGCTCGCAATGTTCGACCCATTATGTCGATGTCATCGGCGTAGGCGAGTAACATGTGCTGTTTGGTGTGCCGTTTCTGATCACATTTGCCTCTCTTATGGCCTTTTCCAGCAGGATGTTAAAATAATCATACGACAAACTGTCACCTTGTCTGAATCCTCGTTCGATATTCAAGGGTTTCGAGAGGTCCTTTCCGACTTTAACTGCTGACCTTGTGTCAGTTAAAGTTATCCTGCATAGCCGTATTAATTTTGCAATAATGCTGAACGCAGACATGACTTTAAACACCTCTGAACGGATAGGGTTGTCGAGTACGGCTTTATAGTCGACGAATAAGTGATATGTGTCGATGTGTTTTTGTGGGTCTTTTCCAAGATTTGGCGCAAAGTGAAAATCTGGTCAATGGTGGATTTGACAGCCCTAAAGCCACATTGGTATGTTCTATCATATATACTAACATAATTAGGAAAATGCATATGTGAATTTTATAACACCAATGCAGAGTTCGGTAGCAGTGAGTGAAATAAGGAAACAATGGAATACAAAACTAACCACAATCTATTGAATGGCGAGACGGTGGCAAGAGAAACAGTAGCCTAACAATCGGTTGCAAAACTAACAACCAGCAAGTGTGGTGAGGGGGGGAGGACAATACCAAAACAAAACACAGATGATCAATGAACGGGGTATGTGGTGCGGTTGGAGGAATACATTTGTTTTTGTCACAAAAAACAGAAAGAGAGAGGACAAATGACCGCAATAGTGGTAAAATAGCCCTGTTCAACCATGGAAACCAGGGATGGAAAATTCAGTACAATAGTACTTTTTTAGTTCCTTTTTACCGAAAAAAGTACCGTAGTACCCCCGTGACCATTTCAGTACCATTCCAATTCTTCATTAAACCATGATATATATATATATATATATATATATATATATATTATACCCTTCACCACACTGTGGTACAGGGTATTATGTCTTTGTGCATATGTTTGTAACAGACAAAAATAATTGAGATAGACCCATGGTTCCTTTTGAGAATATGCATAGAATCACTTTCTAAGTCGATTTATGCATGTCCGTCCGTCCGTCCGTCTGTCTGTCTGTCCATGTTAAATTGTAAAGTACAGGTCGCATTTATGATCCGAATTGGATGAAATTTGGCATAGGTCACTTATTCGGCCCAAGGACGAACCATATTGAAATTGGGAAAAATCGGTTCAGATTTAGATATAGCTCCCATATATATATTTAACCGATTTAATGTAAACGGTCCCTATATATCTTTCGATTTGCACGAAATTTGATACATGCTAATCATTTAGGCCTATAATGATGTCTGCCAATTTTCGTGAAAATCGGTCCAGATTTAGATATAGCTCCCATATATAGTTTCGTCCGATTTCATGTAAATGGTGCCCCAAAGTCCCTATATATCTTTTGATTTACACGAAATTTGGCATAACGTACTAAATTAAGCCTAGAGTGATGTCTGCCAAGTTTCGTGAAAATCGGTCCAGATTTAGATATAGCTCCCATATATAGTTTCGTCCGATTTCATATAAATGGTGCCCCAAAGTCCCTATATATCTTTTGATTTGCACGAAATTTGGCATAACGTACTGAATTAAGCCTAGAGTGATGTCTGCCAATTTTCGTGAAAATCGGTAGATATAGCTCCCATATATAGTTTCGTCCGATTTCATGTAAATGGTGCCCTAATGTTCTTATATATCTTTCGATTTGCACGAAATTTGGTATAACGTACTGAATTGAGCCAAGAATGATGTCTGCCAAGTTTCGAGAAAATCGGTCCAGATTTAGATATAGCTCCCATATATAGCTTCGTCCGATTACATGTAAATGGTGCACCAAAGCCCCTATATATCTTTCGATTTGCACCAAATTTGGTATAACATACTGAATTGAGCCTAGAATTATGTCTGCCAAGTTTCGTGAAAATCGGTCCGGATTAAGATATAGCTCCCATATATAGTTTCGTCCGATTTCATGTAAATGGTGCCCCAAAGTCCCCATATGTCTTTCGATTTGCACGAAATTTGACATATCGTACTGAAGTAAGCCTAGAATGATGTCTGCCAAGTTTCGAGAAAATAGGTCCAGATTTCTATATAGCTCCCATATATAGTTTCGTCCGATTTAATGTAAATGGTGCCCCAAAGTCCCCATATGTCTTTCGATTTGCACGAAATTTGACATATCGTACTGAATTAAGCCTAGAGTGATGTCTGCCAAGTTTCGAGAAAATCGGTCCAGATTTCTATATAGCTCCCATATATAGTTTCGTCCGATTTCATGTAAATGTTGCCCCAAAGTCCCTATATATCTTTCGATTTGCGCGAACGTACTGAATTGAGCCTAGAATGATGTCTGCCAAGTTTCGTGAAAATCGGTCCTGATTTAGATATAGCTCCCATATATAGTTTCGTCCGATTTCATATAAATAGTGCACCAAAGTCCCTATATATCCGTCGATTTGCACGAAATTTGGCATAACGTACTGAATTGAGCCTAGAGTGATATCTGCCTTGTTTCGTGAAAATGGGTTCAGATTTAGATATAGCTCCCTTTTAATTTAGATTGATTTTAAGTAATTGACGCACCAAGGAACCAATATGCTGGTAGGAACAAAACGTTCTGAAATTAGTATAACCTAACCTGTGACAAGTTTGTTTGAAATCGCTTAATATTTGGATAGACCTTCCATATATATTTTATTGCCCGATTTCAAGTAAATTGGGCATCAAACTCCTCATGTTAGTCAGATTGACATCAAATTTTGCACAACTTACAAAATTGAGCATAGAATTACGTAGTTGGGTTTTGTAGAAGTACAGACATAGCCCAACGGATGACCTATTTTTATTTGTTTGAAGTCGATTTACATACTTTATGGATAGATCTAGGTAGATTCACATGTAGATAAATATCACATATTTTATTTCATCCAATTTCATGTTAATAGTCCTGTTTAATATACCCATAGTGGTGAAGGGTATCATATAGTCGGCCCCGTCCGACTTTACAACTTTCCTTACTGGTTTTTTTTTTTTTGATTATAATTTGTTACGGATTTGACCCACAAAAGTATGCAGATTAAGATTGCAATACTTCTCTTGAAGTTTACGACTGATAACTGTTCACTTATGATTAAAATTACAAACATTAAATTAAGTTAAACCGGATATGTTTGTCAGATGGCATACTCTGTGCTATCTCCCGATGTAGGCAAATTGATGACATTCCTAGTCATCGTGATTACTTCAATAATTTTAAGAGCACTTTATTTGGGGTATATTGGCTTTCGAGAAAGAGAAATTAAAATTAGTCAATAGCATACAAATTCAAATGCAATCGAAAGAAGCAAGAATTCTCATATCATTAGAAAGATAGACTAAGTGATATCTTGAAATTGATCTTTATGAACTGAATAAAATGTTTTTTTTTTATTTTCTTGAAAAAGTACTCTTTTATTTAAAAAAATACTCTTTTGGTACCTTTTCACATTTTTCATCCCTGATGGAAACAGGTGCTTGTTTACATGTATAAAAAAGTTCGTTCTCTGCGTTCTCTTTTAGTAAGTCATTTCATATGGCGGTTTCTCATTTGTTCTCTGAGATTTTCTTTCGTTTCACACCCTATGTTAAAGTAGAGCGGAGTAGGAAAAATTGTGGCTTTCTCATGATTATAAGAATTTTTACTTGTATTCAAGGCAAGGTACATGTACAATATGGAAAAAATAAACTGTGAATGAAATTATGAAAATATTCATTGACCGATATTCCCCACATTTGAACCTGAAAAAATTAAGATTGGATGCGCGGCCGATCAGACGAACGAATATTTGTAAATTTGCGATGTTCATCAACAGTGTGAAGTTTGGTTTTCCTTTTCGTTGCCCTTCATAGAAACACGGAGTCTAAAACCAATATTTCGATGAGGCACATTTTTGCCGTATCGAAGAGTATATAATTGGCCATAAGGCTGAGGGAATAAAAAATATTTTTTAAGATATACCAAATTTTTAAGAAGAAATGGAGAAGATCGAATAATTCCCATTATTGAAATTGGCGCCCAACGTATTGACCAAATTGTATTTTGATTGAAGATAGATAAAAAAACTGCACTGGATCTATGAAAGTTTTTAGACCCAATCTAAGTCCAGAGACCATGCTGCCTTGGTATAAATGGGGGAAATGCAGACAACATCAACTAGGATATTGGGGATTATTTTATATGCACAACCAATTAATACATATCCAAATAAAATCGGATATGTTCGTCACAGCTTTAAGAATTAAATCAATTAACGAATGAATCGATACCGTACACAATAGTTCACAAAAAATATGATACATACAATAATCGGATCTTTAATCGGCAACTTTCAGTCCGACCGAATACCTGAAAGGAGTGTCTGCCAGATCATAAGACGATACTATCTATATGTAATCATTTCGTGAAAGAAATTGTTTATTCGCCAGGAGTATTATATGTCATATATAGCTATTTCGATGAGAGAAAAAACTTTATATAGAAAATTATCCGCAAACATATATAACCCTCCAATATCTTGAGGAAAAAACCACCTGAAGACGTCCAGCATATGCTAGATTAGTTGAGGAAAAACCCTCCTGAAGACGTCCTGCATATGCTCTAAAATAACTTAGATTCCATAGTACGCGTATGCTGACAAACTATAGATTAGGTTCTTTTTTTAAATTTACGAAATCAATGGCGTCTGCGTTTCATCTCTTTGCCATCTATCGCATTCTTTTAAAACACAAATTGATTGTCTGTTATCATTTTTTAATTGTTTTTCTATTTGTCGTGTTGAATGATAAGAATATCTAAACATTTCTCATCCGACATTTTTAATTAGATACAGATTGACTAGAAATATGGGACTCCATTTATTGATCCATACCATTGAACTGTACAACCATTTGAACTGTACAACCATTAAGACGTACCAACTAACAGACGTCTAGCTGTGAGTAGGGTTCCCAAAAACTAAACAATAACGTGGCAACAGATGTTTGGATTTATCACCGATATAAATTTATGGTTTAGAAACTTTTATAACTGGAATAAATCCAAATCCACAAAGTTTCTTTTCACTTGTCTCTTATTGAAGTGAACTCATATGTCAGATTAAAATGATTCACTTCTTCACATTAGCAAATGGAACTGTCAGAAATTTGAACATTGTATTGTTTATTTTGACGTTACTCGATTCGAAAAACCACTGAGTACCAGTACGTATATATCTATTTATTCAACGTTTCGATTAAATTGCAAAAAAAAAAAAAAAAAGAATTGATGCGAGTGAGAAAAAAATGAGAATATGTTTACAATTGCCCATAGCCCCATTCCATTCCACATTGGGTTTTGTGGTTTGATCTATAATCAAATATTTGGCATTCCAAACATTTTGTTGTTAGTCGATACCGACAATGATGTTTGGGTTGTGGAGGGTGTGAGTGTGTGTATATTGTGGTCGCCTCTTATTAACAACAACAAATATCATAACTTTGTTAATATAATTTTTTGTTTTTCATATCGTTATTAAATTTATTTTTGTTTTTGTGTTTATTTTACAACCATTTAAAGTAGCCACGAAAATTATTGATTTTGTTATTGTTTATAAAACGCAATTAATTTGTGTATTCAAAACACATTTATTTTTGTTTTAAAATAAAACAAAACAATCATCTAGCCATTTCTTCAATATCGTGTTTATTATTATAAATTAGAATTAAATTTATACATACATAATGAATTATATTCTGATATTAGAAATGTGTCGTTTAATCTATGTAAAGTGTCGTATCTTCATATAAAACCTAGAAAGAAACTTCTCGACATAAAAAACTTCATAGAGAACATAAGAAATAAAGAAAACTTTACAGACTGATATTTGTCTACTTTTTAGGGTAGCCCCAAAATAACGTCATCCCATATATATGTTTGACATACCTGTTTAAAGAAAATGATTCATATTTTGACATAGGATCCATATAAGGAAACCATTGTCAGTATATTTCAGGTATTTTCGCATTGCAATGCCTGCAATTTATCATACCGTGATATTGAAGGCTGAACACACATGTTTTCAGAAATTTTTTTCTGATATAGGACTTACATAAGGGTATGTTGTATTCGTGGTGAATAAAAAATTAATAGATCACCTAAGTTTTAAAATAGCCCGTTTTATTTTCGATATGTCGATGTTCTTTTCCCATTTTCAAACCTGAGTGTCTATACCTTTTTTGTAATTCGAGAATTCCATTTGTAATGCACTTCGATAATTCCATTTGCAATTCATAACATATCAATTGTAATTCGTGAAAACCTTTTGAAATTCATAGATTTTCATTTAGAATTCATATACTTCCATTCAAAGGATTGCATTTGAAATTCATAAAATTATATTTGAAATTAATAACATTTCATTTAGAATTCATAACATTTGATTTGAAAGGCATAGTTAAAATATTAGATTGTGCAAAGATTAGTTCAAATCGGATAGACCGTTTTGAACATTTAGTATGGGAGGTACAAGAACGTGTGGAACCGCAATCTGAATTAAGTTTGCGTATATTTGGCATTAAATCAGATATTCCACACCATTGTTATTGGATTAACAAATTTATTTTGACCCAATGCGTCCCATCATTGGACTTGATCTGGGCTTGGTAAAGATAATAGTAGTAGGCAGTTTGTTCGCACGGTATTAAGGAATTAATATTCATCACAAATTTGACCATTTTGTGGCGGAGGTACCAAAAGCAGTGGACCGATATTCATCGTAATTAGACTAAGTTTGGATGTGTAACGTTATCGTTCGCACGAGCCGGCCGAACAGACGCAAGGACGGGCATTTGTAAATAGACTCCATATTTTCTGAAGCGAATTTGGCCCAAAGAATCATGGGGTCCAAAAGCAATATTTCGATAAGGCACATTTTTGCCTTATTAAAATATGTACTCATTAGCCATAAGACTGAGGGTATAAAAATAAGAATGTCTTTTGTGCAGGCCGGACCTTTTACATGTAGAAGGTCCCCTGCCTATAACAGGCCTCGGTAGGTTTTTAAATTGCTTTCTCTAATTGCACGCCTATGTGCATTGGTCCAATATATGGGAGCTTCAGAATTAAAATATGTCACATGCAAACTCAACATCTATGCCAGAAATAGTATTATAGGTCCATGTTTTGACATAGTTCCCATATAAATATTTCCATCCAATGTGGTTGTAGTTTAGCATTTTGGGTTCTTGGTGGGTAAAATTTTTTTTGCCGAAAATTGCCAATAAAGTTCCTTTTTTGACATAGCCCCAATATGAAAGTCCCGCAAATTAAATATTATGATAGTCCTAGCCGAATTTCCAACCGAAGTGACTTCAATTTGACATTTTGGTTTGATAGTGGAAAATCATTTTTCGCTGAAATATAAGGAGAGGACTTTGAACTTGGCCTACCTACAGACAAAAACAACCCTATGTAAAATTTCAGAATCCTGTCTCAATTCCTTCAGAAGATAGCGTGATTACAACAGACGGACGGACGGACATGGCTAGATCGTCATAGAATTTTACCCTGATCAAGAAAATATATACTTTATTTTTTACGAAAATTTTAATCCCAAAATAATTTTTAGTGGAAACATTTGGTATCCAATAAGAACCCAATGTGGCAAATTTCAGCAAATTCGGTTGAAAAACGCTATCTAGAACCCCAAAATAACCTTATATGGGGGCTATGCCTAAACGTGGACCGATATCATCTTATATGCAAATTTCAGCACCTTCAGAAAATAGCGTGATTACAACAGACAGACGGATGGACATGACTAGAGCGTCTTAGAATTTTACCATGATCAGGAATATACAGATATACTTTATAGGGTCGGAAATAAATATTTCGGAATGATAAAATTAATATACCCTCCATACTATGGTGCAGGGTATAAAAATGGACTTAATTCACTTTCCAACTAAACGACTCATATAATACCATCGATTTATGCCCTTTGTTATTTATGTATGAGCCATATTATTAGTTAACATATGTTGCTCTTCTTCAATTTCAGATAAAACGGATACCGATCCAGCAATGGCCAACTTCAAAGTGCTGTATGTTTTAACACAACTATGCGGCCTGACAATGATCGTCTTGATGGGTAGTTGGGTCGGTGTGCACATGGGCGGTGTAGGTGGCACCGATAATCCCGCATTGGAGTTCAATTGGCACCCACTGCTAATGACAATCGGTTTGATCTTCTTGTACGGTAATGGTAAGTATTAAAGAAAAAAGAACAAATGAAATTCATAAAATTAAAATTTCTGTGCAACATCGCAAATAGTATGTAGTTGAATATATGATTGTGTGTGCGTGTGTAGATTAGTTAGGGATGTTGATGGTGATTGCACTTGTCATCTTATATTAATTTTATTTTTCGTCTTTCGTAATGAACGTGCTTCGCCTCATAAGATATCCTACACATAACGCAGTTTTGTTGCCGTTCTCTGTGTGGAATAGTGATGCTACGATTTTGTTGGCTCAATATTCGAACGAAAAGGTGTGCAAGGTCTATACGTTTTTTTTTCTATGACTGGAGTGTTGTTTCATGGATGACGTTAGGGTGCAGCCGCCATCTAAATATTGTGCAAGTTTATTTTTTTGTTTGTTTATTAAATGGCATAGATATTTTTTGCGCATTGCTTTGTCGTTGAGTGGCTGGCTGATTGACTGACTGGCTGCCTAATGTGATTAGTATGCGGCCGGTGTGTCATTTGAGTTTGACACAACTGCTACTCCAACAACATTCGTGCATATACCTTCCTACAGTCATACATATTTTGTTTTTACTTTGTTAAATTCTTATTTATGGTTGTTATTGATTTTGATGGGATTCGGTTGGATGATTTCGATTTCGGTTTTGTTGTTGCTGTGTTTGTTTTCAATGTGTTGCATTTGCAAATATTAGAATTGATATAGTCAAATTAAAAAAAAAGAAAAACTCTCTTACACATATTTGGTCATATGCCTTTATTTTGGTAAGCAAGAATAAAATTAAATATTTAAGATGTTCAACTATGGCTTATAAGTTTCGATTATTTTGAAAATAAATAAGTCCATATTAAATAGTATGTTGCGGAAGGGAAATACTGTGCATACATGTGAAGTGTGCGCCATCTCGCATTCCTGCACTGCTTCTTCGTTGACTGAATACAAAAATGTCTTCCGCAATCCTAACGATAGTGAGGTGAGTAAATACCTCACTCAAAGTTTCATTAATGTTCTACAGTGATCGGCATATTTGCTAACAAAAAATGTTGAATATTTGTTCTAATGTTTAATTCCGAATAAGAACGGAATCCAAGGAATCATATATTTTGAGGTAATTTTAATTATTGATAACGCTGGAGTGCCCACTTTATAAGGCTATCCCTAAAGAGGGACAGCTATGCATTTTTCCAGAGAAGGGTCTGTTATTACTTCAACAATAAATATTCACACAGAAAATAATCAATATTGGTCCACTTTTTAGAGAAGCCTTGATCACGTGTTTCAACCTATTTAATATTTTGAATTCTCATTGGGTAGGAAATGCCCCACCTGAAATTATCATTTTTTGGCAATGTTTCCGGGTAGCCCCCCCTTATTCGATATTTCATTATTTATTTTTTATAAACTTTATACATTTTCATAATTGTGAGTAGCCGACAGTTGCACTCAATCTTTATTTAGTATAAATATTTAGGTCTTTCAAGTAAATACCACACAGTTTTATATTTAATATTCCCCACAACAACTACCCACAGAGTTCCCCGTAGGCGAGATCCGACGGGTCGCATCTTCGTTCTTTGATTGGATGCAATTGGATTTTCCGTTTGCTTCAAATGAGGTTTACAAGTTTTTTTAATATTTATTCTTTGTGTGCTAGGTTCTAGAAGTAGTGAACCGATGGGTGCTATCTTCCAAAATTATACATTCTTCGTTAAATATAAGGTTGTGTAAAGTTTGTTTCAAATATTAAATACTACTTCGTATGCGGAAAGGGAATACAAAAAATATTTCATATGGAATCGTGAATACTGTAAATTTAGTATTCTTCATACACATAAGCACTATTTTCCGAAATTTCTCTTACTTCCATTATACTGATCAAAAATAGATCAGAATTCCAATTATATATTTTAGCAAATACTATACAGGTTCCAGATTTACTTCCATTTTGCACTTTTCGAACACATAATTACACATTTTCAAGACTACCTCCATACCACCACCACTATATTTAGTACCAGTTAGTAAAAAAAAACCCTTTGGTACTTCTTTCTATCTCTCCGTCAGTGACCCACATTATAAACTTTAGGTTTCCAGCTCCCTCTGTTACCCAAACCCAAATTTAGTGTATTTGCTATTCTATTTACTATTCGTACACATCAATTCGAGTTTTCAAAGTTATCTCCATAGCTCAATACTACACTTTAACAGTAATCTAAATTCCAAATCGCAGGATCCAACCAAGTCCAAATTGTTCCAAAGTTAGTACCATCATACTAATAAGTAAGAATTTCTAAAACTACGTCAATCTTACCCTCTAACAGTAATTTTAATTCCACCAGAGTCCAAATTGTACCAAATTTAGTACTTTTCGTACTCGTAAGTACGAATTTCCAAATGTACCTCAATCCTGATTTCAAATAGTAATCGTAAGTCAACATTTAAGAATTTCAGCTCCGTCTGTTCACCAAATTGTGCCAGTTTTGGTACCATTCTGTACTTTTCGTACCCATATTCTAAACTATATCAAATCTACACTCCCACAGTAACCTAAGTTGCAACTTTCGGGATTCGAATTTTACGCGTTCACCAAAGTCCAAATTGTACCGAATTTTGTGCTCTTCGTACGCATAAGTACGAATTTCCAAAACCACCTCAGTCATGCAATCCAATAATAACCTTTAGTCCACATTTAAGGATTCCAGCTCTAAGCGTTCACCAACAACGACATTGTACCAAATTTAGTACCATTTATTACTTTTCGTAGACGTAAGTATGAGTTTATAAAACTTCCTAAATTCCACATTCCAACAGTAATTTTAATCATAAATTTCAGGATCACAGCCCTATCCATTCACATAAATCCAAATTGTAGCATATTTAGTACCATTTAGTACTTTCGTACTTTAAGTTTGAATTTTCAACCCTGTCTCAATCCTGTACTCTAACAGTAATTTCATTTTCAAACATACGTTTTCTATCTTTATCCTTTCAATTAAATCTAAATTGTACTAGACTTAGTTCCATTTAATACACATAATCACGCATTTTCAAAACTACCTCCATGTCTCAATCCTACACTCCACCCTTAATTTTAATTCCGAATTTTGGGATTCCCGCTCACACAAGACGAATTGTACCCTATTTACGAAATTCCAATACTATCTTAATCCTGTAATTTTCATTCTAAATTTAAGTTTTCAATCTCTATCCGTTCACTCTGATCTAAACTGTACCCAATTTAGTACACGTAATGACAAATTTTCAAAACTACCGACATATCTCAATCCTGCACTCCAACAGTAATATTAATTCAAAATTTCAGGATCTCCGTTCACACAAAAACAATTTCTTAACTATTTGGTACCGTTTAGTACTTTTTGTTTTTATAATTAAGAATTTCCTAAACTAAGTCGAAACTACATTCCAAAATTCTGCAGTCCAACTTTATCCAAACACCATTTAGTACACATAAGTAATATGGTTCCACATCTTAATTTTATATTCCAAAAGCAACCATTATTCAAAATTTTAGATTTCCAGCTCTCTCCGTTCACCCAAATCCAAATTGTACCAAATCTAGTGCCGTTTAGTACTTTTTGTAAATACGAATTTCCAAAGATGTCTCTATTGCTCAATCTTCAACAGTAGTCTGAATTCCAAATTTCTGGTTTTCAGCTCATCCGTTCAAGCAAAACCCAAATTGCACTAAAGTTAGTACTATTTAGTATTTTTGTACCAATAAGTACGAATTTTCAAAGCTACATCAATTCTACAATGTCATTTTAATTCCAAATTTCAAGACTCCAACTCTATCTTTGAACCGAAATCCAACATGCACCAAATTTAGTACTATTAAGTTTTTCATACACATAAGTACGATTTTTTAAAGCTACCCCAATCCTGTTCTACAACAGTAGTCCAATAAATGCAAATAGTACCAAATTTAGTACAATTTTGTTCTTTTTATAAAGATAAGTACGAAATTCTTAAACCATTTCCATATATCAACACCACTTCGCAACCTGTACTCCATATAAAATTTCAAGATTTTAGCTATATGTGTTCAACATATATATACAGTTAGAACTAAATTTAGTACTTTTAGTACACATAAAAGACGAATTTCCAAAACACTTTTGCACAGCTTTCTAACTTTCCAGCAGTGACCCACATTCCAAATTTCAGAATTCTAGCTCATCCCGTTCGCCTAATACAAAGGGTACCATATTTGGTACATTTCGTACCTTTCTAGATGAAATGTCCAAAAACCCAGCCTTATCTCACGCCTACACACCAACAACCACCCACACTCAACATTTCAAGCTTCTAGCTTTAGCCTTTTCGTCTGTGAGATGATCTGACGGGGTACTTAGATCCAATAGAGCGGTATACGCCATTATTCCATATTTGGGAGACCTGAGGCACGATTTTCAATCGAATCGGCTCTAATTTTATTTATATCTACCTACCAAAAATGTTGACCCAAATTTTGAGAGTTCCCATAGAGAGGTAACCTCCCAATATTTCGTATTTTGCTGACTTTATGCTACTTTGGATTTTCATTCGGTAAAAAATCTCCTAAAATAAAAAATGTTGACCTATATTTCGGTGTATCCCCCCATAGAGTGGTGCCAGCAATTTTGGTGACTTTAGACACCTTTTACAACCGAAATGGCTTTAGAATTCTGGCTTTGGTATTTTGAATGTTCATTATAAATATTGGCCCATGTTTCGGGGTAGCCGCCATAGAGCTGTAGCCGCCATTATACCATAATTTGGTGACTTTAGGCACCAACATGTTGACCATTTTATGGGTAAGGTTCCAAAAGGGCTGGACCAATACAGTCGCCTCCGCTTTACTGAAACGGAAAAAAGTCTGGATGTTTGATTCAGTTATCCGATGTTTTCACTTAAGCGGAATTCGGTTAACTGAAAATAATTTCAGTTATCCGAACTTCTCATAAGCAAACAATTTTTCAGTTTAACGAATTTCAATAATTCATATTTTATATCGAATACGTAGGTTTCGAATTTTATGAAAATAGACGATCGAAATTGAAACTGGTTGACATGTTCACAGCTAAAGGTATTTTAGTAACTTGTAACGAATTTTACATATTATGTGGTCTATAACATAATATTTATGATAGATTGATTGGTTTTGAAAACGGAAAATATCGGTCCATGTCTCTGAAAAGGTTTCATATTGGCCGTTTTAAGTCTTTTTAATAGCTGACTTGCCTGTAATACGGTAGATTGTAGATGCACATTTTTACACTGTTGCTATTTCAAATTTGAGTATCATCTTGAAGGCATTAAATAATAACTGAGAGTAGTAAAAAGTGGACGACCTCCTCAAAATTTTGTTAATTATATGGCACTTCGTTTTAACATTTCTCCTATGAATGGTACATTTTGTAACATATCTTGGTACATCTTTCTTACTTGTATATAAGATATAGAAATTCGGAACAGATTTTTTGCGATACATTGGGTTCGTATTGGGTACCAAATCCTTCCACCAAAAATTATAAATATATGTACCCCAAATTTTCAACCGAATTCGCTATAATTTGGTATTTTGTAGTCGAATTTGGTAACAAATCTCCCTCTCAAAAATTGTTTATATTCGTTCCCTTTTTGGGGTAGTCCCCATACACCCTTTTTATCTATACTAATAAAAGAGTAAAGTGATTGACTGACTGATTTAACGATTCATCAACGCCCAGACAAAACGGCTGAAGCTAGAATCTTGGGTGAGGGTCACTCTTGGCCCAAATGTGACAGATAAGGCTGGGTTTTTGGAAATTCGTACTAGAACGGTACGAAAAGTACTAAAAAGTACTAATCTATACTAATAAACGAGTAACGATTACTGATTTAACGATTCATCAACGCCCAGACGAAACGGCTGAAGCTAGAATCTTGAAATTTTGGGTGAGGGTCACTCTTGGTCCAAATGGGACAGACAAGGCTGGGTTTTTGGAAATACGTACTAGAACGGTACGAAAAGTACTAAAAAATACTAAATGTGATACGATTTGTATTTGGCGAACCGGAGGAGCTAGAACTCTGAAATTTGGGTTGGTGGTCGTTGATTGAGTGTAGGATAGATGTACTAAAGGGTTTTTGGAAATTCGAACTATAACTATCCGAAAAGTATGAAAATGTACTAAATTTGGTACAATTTCGTAATGTAATGTTTGGCATGTAAATTAGCGTTGAGAAGTAGGGTCGATATGAGGAGGGTTTGGAAAGCGTGTACTTATGTGTACGAAAAGTACAATATGGTACTATATTTGGTACAAATTTGATTTGGAGGTACAAATCGAGCTGGAATCCTGAAAATTAAAATTAACATTACCGTCGGAGTGTAGGATTGGGATATGTACGTAGTTTTGGAAATTTTTTTACTTATGTGTACAAAAAGTACTAAATCGTACTATAATTGGTACAATTTGGATTTGGGTGAACCGATAGAGCTGGAACAGTGAAGTTTGGAGATAGGATCATTGTAGGGATGTAGGATTAGTGTAAGGATTCAGTTTAAGAAAATAATACTTATGGGTACTAAATGGTACAAAATTTGATACAATTAGAGTTTTAGGTAAACTAATAGAGCTAGAATCATGAAATTTGGAGTGAGGATCACTCTTGAGGTGTAAGATTGAAATATGTATGTATGTGTGTGTAGTTTTAGAAATTTGTACTAATGTGTACTAAATTTGGTACAATTTAAATTGTGGGTGAACCGATAAAGTTGAAATCATGAAATTTTGATTTACGATCACTGTGGGGGTGTAGGGTTGGGGTATGTAGGAAGATTTAGAAATTTGTACTAAGTGTACCAAATTCCGTACAATTTAAATTGTGGGTGAAGCGATAAAGTTTGAATCCTTAAATTTTGATTCAGGATCACTGTGGAGGTGTAGGATTGGAGTATGTAGGAAGATTTGGAAATTGGTACCAATGTGTACAAAATTTGGTACAATTTGAATTGTGGGTGAACTGATAGAGTTGGAATCCTGAAATTTTGATTAAGGAACACTGTGGTGGTGTAGGATTGGGATATGTAGGATGTTTTGGAAATTGGTACTACTGTGTACAAAATTTGGTACAATTTGAATTGTTGGTGAACCGATAGAGTTGGAATCCTGAAATTTTGATTTAGGATTACCGTGGAGGTCTAGAATTAGGGTATGTAGGAAGTTTTGGAAAATTATACTAATATGTACTAAATATAGTACAATTTGAATTGTGGGTGAAACGATAGAAGTGGAATCCTGAAATTTTGATTTTGGAACACTGTGGAGGTGTAGAATTAGGGTATGTTGAAAATTTTGGAAATTGGTACAACTATGTACTAAATTTAGTACAATTTTAATTGTGGGTGAACCGATAGAGGTGGAATCCTGAAACTTGGTTTTAGAATCAGTGTGGGGGGAGGGGGGGTTATGATTGGGGTGTGTAGAATGTTTTAGAAATTCGTACTACTGTGTACTAAATTTGGTACAATTTAAATTGTGGGTGAACCGAATCCTGAAACTTGGATTTAGTATTACTATGGGGGTGAAGGTTTGAGTTAAGTAGGAAGTTTTGGAAATTCGTAAAACAATAGAAACAATAGAGTTGGAACCCTGAAACTTGGATTTAGGATCACTGTGGGAGTGTATGTTTGGGTTAAGTAGGAAGTTTTGGAAATTCGTACTACTGTGTACTAAATTTGATACTATTTGGATTATAATTAAGATTTTATCTAATTCATGATTTCAATTGCATTGCATGATGTAGGTACTAATGAAAATTTTTACTTATGTGTTCTAAGTGGTACTAAATGTGATACAAATTGGATTTAGGTGAACCGATAGAACCCTGAAATTTGGAATTAAGATTGGGGTATGTGGGAAGTGTTGGAAATTCGTACTTATGATTGTTAAAGTAGGTAGTTATGGAAATTTATATTAATGTGCACTAACTGATACTCAATTTGGATTTGGGTGAAGCTATATTAGATGTTTTTCAAAATAAGTATTACAAGAGTACAAATGGTAAAAAATTACACCAAATTTAGTATAGAGGTAGATTTCTGTTGCGGTCGGAATGGGTATGTAGGGTTGAGATAAAGAGGTAGATTTGAGAACATACTATAGCAGAACATACGTACTAAATGGTTCTTAAATTTTAATAATGGTCGATATAGGGTTTAAATACATTCCCACATTCGCTAACGAAGTAGCGGGTATATGCTAGTATAAAAATATTTAACTGACTTATTCCGCGTTTTGGGGTTGTCTCCGTATAGCGGCATTCCACCATACTATGGGGAATATTCTATACTCGTAATTGTCTGTTTATGCCCTACAAATTATGAAATTCGAAGATTTAGCTATCTGTTGTAATCATTCTACCATCGGCAGATATCGACATAAAAAACTATAACGTTAGGTTTGAGAATGAACTACATCGGCCGCTTTTAGTCTTAGCCCCTATATAAAGCCACCTACCGATTTAATATTTAGCGTGAATGGATGTTCCCAAAATTGTTGGTGAATAACAACAAAAACAATAGTTTATGGCAAACTAAAAAGCAGATAAATTATAACTCCTATAAGCCTAAAAGTATGCTTTGTAAAAATGCATTTTAAGGTGGCATACGTTTTTCATATAGAATTTTTTAAAATATTTTATTGTATTAATTTCATTTTTTAAATTATATTCATTTTTGTTTTTCTTCTTTGCTTTCAGCTATTTTGGTTTATCGTGGCTTCCGTACACTGCGCAAAAAGACATTGAAAGTAACCCATGCTGCGCTGCATATGGGCGCCTTTATACTAACTGTGATCGCTTTAAAAACTGTTTTCGATTCGCATAATTTGGCTAAGACACCAATACCAAATATGTATTCGTTGCACTCGTGGCTGGGGCTATCGGCTGTATTGATTTTCTCATTGCAATATGTGATTGGTTTTACGGCCTATTTGGCACCCGGTGCCAAGGAATCATTGCGTGCTGCATTGATGCCATTGCATGTTTATTTTGGTCTGTTTGGTTTTGTACTTTCAATTGCATCGGCCTGTATGGGTATTACGGAAAAGGCCATATTTTCATTGTAAGTCCACTATTTTGATGGTGTTTAATTGAATTAATGTAAACAATGACATATTTATTCTTACAGAGGCAACAGTTATGCCCAGTTACCAAGCTCAGCTGTTATGGTCAATCTTTGTGGTGTCCTGTTTGTGGTCTTCGGTGGCTTGGTGATATATCTGGCAACTAATCCAGCGTATAAGCGAAAACCCATACCTGAGGATACTGTAATCTTGACTGGTTCTGCTGAATAGAGCATAGGTGCTTTAAAGGTTTTTGCAAGCGTCTCTAACATCTGTATTTCGATTTACGTAAAGAAATGGTGTCACAAAATTATAAAGCTCAATTGTTTTTATTATTGTTTCTTTATTTTTTTAATATAATGTTGTAAAGTTCTAAAATTGTATTTGTATTATTTTATTGTAAAAAAACATTTAAAGTTCTGTTACAAAAAGAAAGCTCAAAATGTTGGTGCAAAATGAATTGTGGTGCTACACAATGGGAAATAAAAACACCCCTTTTGTTTAATTTTTTAAAGCGATTTAGAAATAACTGTATAGATTATTCCAAAAGTAAAGAAATTCTGAAATATAATTGAAATTGTTATTATTCCCTGCAAAACTGAAAATTCGATACTAAAATGTTATTTTATGATTAACCAAATAAATGATATATGTATGTCCATGTATACAATATGATTGTGTATTTATATATTTTATGCTAATATACCATTATTAAATAAATATTATTAAATTATATTTATCTATATAAACAACAACGAATAAATCATTTTTTACACACAACAACTCTTCAAAATATAAATTTCATTAAAACATAATCTAACAATGTTGTTGGCATAAAAATATTTTTTAGCTGAGCACTACTTCTATACATCGCAATCTTTACATTGCAAAAAGGTCTGTCCATCTGCTGAAATTACGATAAAGGCTATAAATTATAAATATTGATCAACTTTTTAGGGTAACCTCCATGTAACGCTTGTTCCAAATTTCGGTATTTAGCAAAATCGGATATTTGATATTTTTCATTCTAATTGGGTAGAAAATCTCCCTACAAACATGATAAATTTTGACCCATCATTTTGGACAGTCCCCATAGAGAGGTAACCCCACAATATTTCGTAGTTTAGTGACTTTAGGCACGAATTAGCTCTTATTTTGGTGACTTTGGGCACATTTGACAACCGAATTGACTCCAATTTGATATTTATACCCTCACCCTTATGGCTGATGAGAGTATATACACATTCATACGGCAAGCATGTACCTAATCGAAATATTGATTATAGGCCCCATGTTTCTTTGGACCAAATTCACTTCAGACAATTTGGAGTCAATTTATAAATGACTGTCTGGTGCGCTCGACAACTATCGAAGGGAGTAACCAATTTCATACAGATTTGACAAGCGTAATATTTCTTTCAAACTCATATCAAGTTCGAAGACTCAAATCAGACGGACATTTATAAAACGACTCCAAATTCTCTGAAGTGAATTTGGTCCAAGGAATCATGGGGCCTATAATAAAATTTTCGAACGGACTATAGGATTTGAATCAAAATTTGCAAAACCTATATTCTTTATCAGGCCTAGATCAAGTCGAAATTTGGGACCCATTGGTTCACTCCTTCTAGTACCTGGTATTTTGTTATAAAAAAGACAACGACTGCACTTTTTTTTGAGCAGATTAATCTGGTTAGATATTTTCCTACAAACAAATTTATCAAGCCGTCAAGCCAATACGCCATATTAACACTAGAACGCCGAAGGCGGTCATTTTGACCGCTTTCCAATTTCAAGTACAATAGCAACTGTGCATTTAATGACACTTTTATTTTAAATTTGGTGATTTTTTTATAATAAACGTAATTCTATGAGATACAAAAAGTCACCAAATTTAAAAAAAGTGTCATTAAATGCACAGTTGCTTTTTTACTTGAAATTGGAAAGCGGTCAAAATGACCGCCTTCGGCGTTCTAGTGTTAATGATAACACCACATGTCCAACATGAGATGGACATACACATAAGCCAAATGAGGCCAGTCGTGCGCTCTAAAAATGCGAAGAAAGTTGGAATTAGTGAAAGTTTCTTTTTTCGTCCCTGAATACCAAAGAAAAACCATGGTAGTTTCTGAGTTCCACGAGTCGCCCTTATGGTCCTATGTTGTCTAGGGCCACAAAAATTTGCAGAAGTGTTGAGGAACACCTAAATAAGATCCCAATAAAAAATAAATAATAAAGCTTAACCCATTCGAAACCTATAACGAATTTGCTATGATTATTTTAGATAGATTATCATTTAAGCATGGATTTAAATATGTATAGTTTTTAGTTCCTACATCTAGATCAGATCGGTATAGACTAATTTAAAACAAAAAACCTCACGATAGCCCAGTTTTTTAATGAATTACAGAGCTATCTTTGGATGGGTACAAATGTATTACGGTTATTGATCTGCACATACTTTTTTGGTTATTGGCCGTAGGGTTAACAAGCATTTGGGTTTGATATCCCTGTGAATATAGGAGTTCCGTATTTTTTGTGAACTCTTTCAGTCTTCTCCATTCACACCCCTTCAGATCGGGTAGTCGTGAAGAGTGTCACTTCCCAAGAATTGTTTCCGAAGGCTTGTAAATGCTGGGCAATGGCACAGGAAATGTTCCAGCGTTTCACTGTCTTCTCCACACGTTCTGCATATGCTGCTACCGTCGCATCCAATCTTAAGTAGATGTGCCTTCAGGCTAAGGTGTCCCGTTAGAATACCCGTCAGTCGGCCTATTTCTTTTTTGTTTAGCTTTAGGATTTGCTTAGTTTTGTCTTCACTTGGGTCACCCCATTTGGTGATATTTTCTGTCCCCTCATTTTTCCAAAGGGGTTTTTTGGGTCATTCGCCCATCTCCTCATTTCTTGGCGTGTTTCGCTAAAGGGTTTGGTGGTATTCACATCTATTGTGGGTAGTGCAGTAACCCTCCTGGCTAGTTGATTTCCTATCTCGTTGCCTATGATTCCTTGGTGACCCGGTACCCATATACTTCGTACAGGTCCTTGTTGTGAGAAATCATTAATGGTATTTATACATTCCAGTACAGTTTTGAATTTAACTATTTTGGAAGAAATTGCATTTATAGCTTGTTTGCTATCCGTAATAATATTTATTGTATATTGTCCTTGGTTTGAACTTAACCAGTTAAGGCACTCTGTTATAGCTTGAACCTCCGCCTGTAAGATCGTGCTGTGATCTGTAAGACGAAGAGAAATTTCGGTACCCGGTTCTTTTATAAAAAGTCCCAGTCCAGTTTTTCCTCCTAGTCGAGAGCCATCTGTGTAGCAACAGTTACCAGGCGGCATCTGAGCTGGTGTTCCACTATTTCATTGTTCTCTATCTGGTAATATATTTTCGCACCGTGTTACTACTCTCGTTTCAGGTATGCGGTCTGAATCAAAGGTTTTGATTGTTGACAAAAACAGTTGCCTGTAAACTGTTTTTGTGCGGTATGTTGTGTCCAGTGTCTATCCACTCGTCCATTTCCTTAAGTTTTAAAGCTGCAACCGCCGCTTCATATTTTATTTGGATGTCCATTGGATGTATATATAATATTGTCTCCAAGGTTGTACGCAATGCTCCACATATACCTAGGCAACACGTTCTTTGGACTTTCTGCAACACTTATACGTTACATTTTTTATCCTTTCCACCGCTGTCCACCAGGCAACAGACGCGTATGTTAGAATTGGTCTAATAACGCTCTTATAGATCCAGTGTATCACCTTTTGATTGAAACCCCATTTAGTGACTACGGCTCTTCTACAGAGAGACCAGTATCTATGGGCCTTGTCAGCCCTTTGCTGTATGTTGTATTTCCATTTAAGTTTCTTGTCTAGAATTACTCCCAGATACTTAATTTTGTTTGATATGGCTATCGTTTTGTTTTTGAATATGGGCTCTTCATACCGAAGGAAAATATATCCAGTGGTTGATTAAAATTAAATATTTTTACTTTTTTGCAAAAAAGCCAAGCTGAATCCCAGTTTGTTGTTTTTATAAATTAGCTGTTTTTACAATATTAGCTTTAACGTAATTCCGAATATTATCCGTTGAAGTAACAGGGTGTAGTCAAGATATCTAATAAATCCAATAATAGGCGAATGATATGTCCGATTTGATGCACACTTTGCATAGCGTAATATTTCTTTTAAACTCAAATCTAGTTCGAAGATGGGGAATATAGGACCACATCTTGTAGTACCTCCTTCACAAAACGATCAAAATTGTGTTGAAATAAAATTTTATAATATCATGTGAAGAGGGCATCGGATGCAAATCACAACCTGATATTTGAACCATGTTGGGAGATGGGACTTACCGGTCCACTTCTTCTAGTTCCTCCCATCCCCACAGAGGGTTTGCGTTTTGAAACTTTGTAAATCTTATATGAAACGAACTGAGTATCCAATTTCATCCAAACGTTGCTCATTGTGATATGTTCACCTAATTAACATTATTCATCTGAAAAAAGTTCTATGTATCTACTTGATTTTGGGAAGAAATAATAACATTTCGTTCAAATTGCCGTGTTTATACTCTTCATCATAGTATGAAGGGTATATTAATTTAGTTTTTTTCGTTTGTAACTCATCGAAATAATCATTTCCGACCCTATATATTCTTGATCAGCGTAAAATTCTATGACGATTGCCATGTCCGTCTGTCTGTTGTTGTTGTAACATGTCGTTATGTCATGCATCGTCTGGTTCTGCATCTTCTACCTCCAAATTCAGGAATGCTGCAACTTCAGCGGGTTGCGTCCAAAGTGAATTCGGCGATAGGTGAGTAGGCTTAGCTGGGCAATTGAAGAGGTGCAACTTGTCATGTGGTCCTAGTCCATATGTCGGACATGTGTTAGGTATCGAGCCGTCAATTCTTGCGCAATAGGAATTGAGGCGGTTTCACCATCCTGATCTTAGTTGAGCTAAGACTACTCGTGTTTGCCTTGGCAGCTGCTTCTCCTCAGCTGCGATGGATGGGGGTGGTCTCTAATTATGGTATTCACTCGATATTACTCTACTGCCTGAGCGACTGCATCCGTATGAATACCATTCAGACCTGCTTGATATGTACTGCATCGACAACATATAATTGTGACGATGGACGGGTAAGATCTTCGTCTCCTCATGAAGATGGTCCACTGGAGTCATGAGGAGACACCCTGTTGCAGTTCTCAGCAGTATAGTATAGTTATCCAACGTTTCAAACACTGTCGGAGATTTGTCCTCTCTATATCCTCGAACAACTTGGTATGGTTGACGGTATCGAAGGCCTTTTATAGGTCAAGTTCATAACTGTTCGGTTGCACGGCCTGTTCTGGTTGAGTCCTCTTCTAATATGTGTGGAAATGGCGTGTAATGCTGTTGTTGTGCTATGCATCTTACGGAATCCATGTTGGTGTTTTGTGCGACTGGAAAACTGCTTCTCAACGATGGGAGGAGAAGCGCCTTAAGTGTCTTCGCTAGCGGCGACAGGAGTGAAATCGGCCTGTACGATTCACCCCTGCTGGCATCCTTGCCTGGCCTCAGTAGTGGGACCACCCTGCCTAATTTCCAGGCTTCAGGAACTATGTGGGTGGTTAACGACATTCGAGAGTGACTTAACCGTTGCCCACAATTTACTCGTTCCGGTGGCAATGCTGCATTGCTTCAGGTGGTCTAGCTACTTTTTCCTTTTGTGCTCGCATAATAATCTGTTGACTTCAAGAGTAAGCTCTCGCACCCTTGGGTCTTCAGGAGTAGTACGACGGAGCTCATCACGCTCATTAGCCAATACCGTTGCTTCTGCTGGTAAGTTAGGTCTTACTTCGGGTATTCGACCAGCAGGTATGAAGCGAGCGGCAACAGTAGCGATGATTTTACGGAAATTCCTCTCAGCTACCCGTGGATCTGAGGGAGTGGGCAGCTCTCTGAAGCGGTGATTGGTAAACTCTTTGAAGCCAGGCCAATTAGCTTTCCCATGGTTCAGGAAAGTACTGCTTTCAGAGGTTATGAAGTCTGATGGTCTGTTTACGGAGACGATGATCGGAAGGTGGTCTGAGCCTAGTGAAATGACGGGTTGCCAGGTTACGTCATTTATCATTTATCAGATTCGTGCAAATCGAAAGATATATAGGGACTGTGGTGCACCATTAACATTAAATTGGACTAATATATATATATATATATATATATGGGAGCTATATCTAAATCTGAACCGGTTTTCCCAATTTCAATAGGGTTCGTCCTTGGGCCAAATAATTGAGCGGTGCCAAATTTCATTCAATTCGGATCGTGTACTACTAATCCGACTTAGTTCGGCCTGCGTATAGGGAGTTAGCCCCCTGGTCAGCAGGTGCGAGTGTGAGAGGCGTGGGAACGTACGATTTCTAATAACTCGTTCTGTATTCTTAGACTGTGGTATGTTGTATTTTAGCATAGGCAGTGATTGAGGATTCCATGTATTTAAATACAGTTTTTCCTTTAGACATCCGCAATGGCGGTGTCAAGGTATTGAACAATGTCAAAAATATAGATTTAACTCTAAGTATTAATTGAACATTGATCATAGGAGTCAGAAAATCCCGCCTTTTAAGGTGAACTAGGATAAAGCCAAATATAGGCGAATTTCCAAAAAAAATCAAAGGTTCGAAGTCAATAATCCTAGTTTATACCAGAGCCAGACATGTACTCTTTCTAACACCCTTGGAATTTCCGGATTCCGATGTCCCAAGTGAGTAGTTATATGGTTGTTGATGTTCTTATCACTAAAAACAACCAAAATTTTCAAATTATTGTTCTTCTCCTTTAAATATTCAATTATATATGTGTAAAGTTACTAACCTTACCATGCATTGGTATTCATTTACCAGCCCAATGAAAATTGTGAAAATTTAAAATCGAGAATGGGGGAGGTCCCCTTAACCCTCTGTGGCCCAATGTTTCCCACAGGCAACAACATGTTTTAGAGCTTGTATTTAATATGTAGCTAGTAGATATATATTATTTGGATTTCATTTGTCAAAACCAGATTATGGACGACACATATCAAAAGAAAAAATCAAAAAATTCTAAATTTTGGTAAAGTTATGAGCTTTTCAATATAGAGAAAAGTAAAAACAGAGAAGTGTAAATTTATGTACAGTACCAATTTGTGTATACAGTCCAAATTATTTACATCGCTTCGTATTAAAATTGTACAAATTCTGCCATCAGAATTATTTTTGATTCTTTTAAAAATTAATATTGAGAATAATTTAAAATTATTTTTCTGTCGATTTTGCATATGGTTTCTTGATATTGTACTTTAATTTTTCCGAAAGAATGTACTGTATCTCCTGAATGCAAGGATGTAGCGATGTCAAATTTTGTGCATAATCCATTTATGATAGTTGTATTAAATCTGTGAAATTTGTTCTAACATTGCGGAAAAAATCGGGGCTCAGAGGGTTAAGGTAGTTGCTGCTTTGTCATTCATGAAATTAATTTTAAACACATACCAAAAATTTATTATATATATGTATAGTTTATGTTTTTCTAAGTCGGGATCTATGACTATGTAACATGTCATGCCGACAATTTTTCAATGGCATTGATAAAAATCATTTGTACACCCAAATCATTTAACTGTCGTATTTACCTTAAATTACTGATTTTTTTTTCGAGAATTCCAGTTGTAGTTCTAAAGTTCCACAGTTGGTCCGAGTCTACTGGACGTCTTGCGCGTTAATACCATGAGGTTGGTCTTCTCGCCCTTTACTGCCAGACCCACTTTGACAGACTCCTACTACTCGCAATGTTCGACCCATTATATCGATGCCATCGGCGTAGGCGAGTAACATGTGTTGTTTGGTGTACAGAGTGCCATTTCTGTTCACCTTTGCGTCTCATATGACCTTTTCCAACAGGATGCTAAAAAGATCACACGATAAACTGTCACCTTGTCTGAATCCTCGTTCGGTATTGAGGGCTCCGATAAGTCCTTTCCTACTTTAACTGCTGACCTTGTGCCACTTAAAGTTATCCTGCATAGCCGTATTAATTTTTCAGGAATGCCGAACACAGACATGGCTTTAAACACCTCTGAACGGATAGGGCTGTCGAATGCGGCTTTATAGTCGACAAATAGGTGGTATGTGTCGATGTGTTTTTCGTGGGTCTTTTCTAAGATTTGGCGCAGAGTGAAAATCTGGTCAATGGTGGATTTGCCAGGTCTGAAGACGCATTGGTATGGTCCGATGATGTCATTGACCATTGGCTTCAATCGTTCACACAGAACACTGGATAGCACTTTATATGCGATTGGAAGGAGACTTATTCCTCTATAGTTGGCACATATCGTCTTGTCTCATTTTTTGTGCACGGGACACAGGATGCTGAGGTTCCAATGCATTGTTGTTCTTGAGCCGATTAATTGCTATTAATTGCTGTCTGCAGGGTTGCCCTATATGCTGCGTTTTTCACATCAGTAGCATTACGACACTCCTGATCGTACCATGGGTTTCTTGGTGGTGGTTTTTGGGAGTGGGAGTGGGCAATTCTTTGCCATTGTGCTTCTATACTATTATCGGGACAAGAAGTGCTTTCTTCAAGCAGATGGGTAAGTTGAGCGGAGTAGGCCTCGGCTACCTGTTGTGTTTGCAGCTTTTCGACGTTGGATTTCCCTGTTGTATTAGATCACACCTTTGCTGCAACATTAAGACAATTGCGTACCTTGGCTGCCACAAGGTAATGCTCCGAATCGATATTTGCCCCTCGGGTCGATCGGACATCTAAAACACTGGCTGAATGCCTTCCGTCTATCACAACATGATCAATTTGATTTCTCTTTACTTGATCAGGAGAGATCCATGTGGCCTTGTGTATATCGAGATGCTTGAATCTGGTGCTGCTAACTACCATGTTTTTTGCTGCCGCTAAGTCAATCAATCATGCCGTTGTCGGATGTTTCTTCATGAAGGCTGAATTTTCCGACGATGGGGCCAAAGATATTTTCCCTTCAGATTTTTGCATTAAAATCTCCTAGCAGAATTTTAATGTCATGGCCAGGACAACGGTCATATGCTGTTTCTAGGTGCTCGTAGAATTTGTCTTTGGTCTGTTTTTCTTTATCTTCGGTCGGGGCATGGGCGCAAATGAGACTGATGTAAAGGAACTTCGCTTTTATACGGATTATAGCAATTCGCTCATCTACTGGATAAATCTGGAGACAAGGTATTTTATTCTATTCCATAAATCCGCAGCCAAATTCATGTCTCGTTTCATGGCAGCTATAATACAGGGCGTAATCGTCTGAATTACTTACGTCTGTCCCTTATTGCCTGTAAGGCAATAATATCGGCTTTGTACTTCTTGAGTATATCCGCCAAAGCGAACACTGCGCCTGTTCTGTCCTTTATACGTTTGCGGGGGTCGTCAACATTAGGGGGGTTCGGTTTTCTTTTTCTTAGCTTTTTCATAGTAGGTTGGGTTTTCCGAGAGTGGGCAACTAAACCGACGCCTCAACCCATTTTTTATAGTTCTTATGGGTGAACTCGCGGCACATATTAGCACACTATTTCATCGGGTGATGAGAATAGCTCCCCAGGTGGCACTGCGGGGAGGTCAGTGTCCACAATTGAGATGAAAGAGGGACCAAAATAAGCCTGGACTTCGCCATGTTAAAGCCAATCAGAGCCGTTGCTTGGTATCTATCATCCCCTACGCCACTTATGGAGTATTTTGGAGAAAAATATTAGAAGCCATAACCAAGTTTGAAAAATAATTTACAAGTAGAATGGAGGAAACTAAAAACTTGGTATAATATATTCCGGCTAGTTTGAAAGCTCTAAAAGATAACAAGGGATTTCGTACTAAGTATTAACCATCCAAATCATTTTATTAAAAAAAGAAACTTTTATCTTCGATACTTGCAACCTCACCCTTTTTAATTTAACAATCATTATTTTTTATATTAAATTCATATAAATATTGTTTATTTTATTGCATTGATTTAAAGTTAAGATGTTCATGTTCTCATATAAAAAAGAAAAAAATGCATGCACGTGGAGCAATATCAATAATAATATCGTGGCAAGTGGTTAATGTATTAGTATATTCGATACAATTCAATAGATTAGGTTTACAAAAAGAATATATTATCAATGTCTGCTATACCCACTAATTTTGATATTTGTACCCCCCTTGGTTTTTTGATTCAACAAAAGTTTTATGTTTACGTAAATGATTAACGTAGGTAAAATCAAAAATGCTGGAAATGTTAATTCCGAGCATTAAAAGATATTGGAATGACATTTTTAGTGGGCGTTTTTCACTCCCCCTGAAGCCGTGGCGCTTCGCAAACCCTACTTATGTTAAAAAAATTAAAGAACATATTGCAATGTTTAACCCTTTTAGCCCCGATTTTTTTCCGCAATCTTAGAACACATTTCTGCTTACAGATGTAATGCAACTATTCTAAATAGGATATGCACAAAATTTGACATCGCTACATCTTTGCATTCGGATCATACAGTACATTCATTCGAAAAAATTAAAGTCCAATATCATGAAAACCAAATGCAAAATCGACAGAAAAATCATTTTTGATTATTCTCTACATACATTTTTACAAGAATAAACAAAATCTGGTGGCATAATTTAAGTAATTTGGAAAGTATACACAAATTAGTACTGTACACAAATTTGCCCTCTTCTCTATATATTGAAAAGCCAAACCAATTTTTTTTTTTTTTTTGATTTGTGTCATTCATAATCAGGTCTTGATATATGAAATCCAAATAATATGTACCTACAAGCTGCATATTAAATATAAACCCGAGTATTTACCCGAACCACTTGGCATAGGCTGCCAAAATTTGGCTCACAAGTTTTAAATGTCAGAGCGAATATGGCGTCCCAGGGGTCCAATTTTTATATAGCCCCCATATAACCCTACCTCCCGATTTAAGGTATTTTTTGTCTATAAGACAGATTTTACAATCAAATTGTCTGCAATTTGGCATTGAGAGTTCTCTACAAATTTACAGATGTAGGTCCAGTATTTACCCACTTGACATAGGCAGCCAAAATTTGACTCACATGGTTTTTAAATCAATACAAATACTGGTATGGGAAATGGGGTCCAAGTTTTGATATATCCCCCATATAACAGTACCGATTTGAGGTATTTTATGTCTATTAGACACATTTTGCGATCCAATTAGCTGTAACTTGACACAGAGAGTTCTCTATGAATACCAAATATCGATGCAATGTTGAGTACATTTGCCCAATTTCTCGTAGTACTTATTTCCGAAAATAATTCATAGTTCGAACACTAGTGGTTCACCCAAATCCAAAGTTTAGCAAATGTAATGTCATTTAGTACACATTAATATACATTTCCCTAAGTACCCTCCTCATCAATCGAATAGAAATGCTATATTAAAATTTCAGGATTCCAGCCTGATCGATTCTCCAAATCCAAATTTTTCCAAAACAAAAACTTCCTAGACCTATCGGCGCACCCTAAATTCGAATTGTACCAATTATAGTACGATTGAGTGCGAATTTCCAAAACTTCCTACATACCGCACTCCTACACCATAACAGAGATCCTGACTTAAAAGTTCGGGATTCCACTTCAAATCGTTGACCAAAAATTTTAATTGTACTAAATTTAGTGTAATTTTGTACACATAAGTACGAATTTCCAAAAAATACTTACATACAATTCTACAATCCAACAATAATATACATTTTTAGTATGCCAGGTCTAACGGGTCTTCTAAATCCAAATTGTATCAAGTTTTGTACCACTTAGTACTAAATCTCAATACATACCCCAATCCTACACTCCAGCAGTGATCTTAACTTCAAATTTCAGGATTCCAAATCTATCGGTTCACCCAAAATTCAATTTGTACCAAATTTAGTATCCATAAGTATGAATTTCCAAAACTAAATCATTTCGTCAATCCTGTACTCCAACAATAATCTAATAACAAATCGATTCACCCAAAGCCGAACTAGTACACATAAGTAAAAAAATCCAAAACTACGTACATATCTTAATCCTACACTCCGACAGGAATGTTAATTTCAAATGTCAGTATTCCGGGTTCAGTCATACCTCCAATTTAAAATTGTACCAATTGTCGCTTAGATTTGTTAAATATTTTAATAAACAACATATAAAAGTAATTATGTCAAAAAAAACCATTTTAAGAATGCTTAAAGAATTTAATTTTATAAATTTAGAATTAAGTTGGGATTTTACTTATACCAAGGTGTATTAAATAAGGTGTAAGTGACAATCATATGGTTTTAAACTTTTTTCTTTATTTTTTGTAAAGTAAATTGTCAAAAACATTTTCAACAATTAATTACGATTTACAAAATTGAATTTAAATTTAGGATTTAGATAAAAAAAAATATGTTCATAGAGAGGGAGAAAAGCAAACCTAGGCTTAAATCAGTTTTAAACCTTTTCGCTGATTTGATCCAAAAGTTTACGTTTTGTATCCCGTGGTGAAATCTGTTCATAAATCCTAGCTACACATACGCCTATAATAGGCAGATTCCAAAAATCAATCCAAAGGTGAAAGTCTTTGATATACTCCTATAGACAGATTGCACAAGGGCAACACAATTTCCTTGATTTAGTCTTTGGCCGGGGATTTACGTCCACCAAACTTCCATTAAGGAGGCGAAATTTGAAGGCAATTCTTCGAAAAAAAAATTAATTTACAATAAGCAACATCACCAGGAACCAAGGGCTACACGTTGGAAACATTTCAAAATAATTCGTGACAGGGTCTTAAACTTAAAATTGTCAAAAATCCAAAAAAAAAAAAAAATACAAATTCCTTAATTATTCTTCAAAGAATAGTTCTTGACAAAAATTAATAAACATAAATGGATAATTGTTTTTATTTATTTTTGTCAAAAACTAATTGTCAACATGACAATTTAATTTCTATAACAGCAATGTTGTTTTTGTAAAATGTTAGTTGTTGTAGCTGATGCATACACCTTATTAAATACACCTTGACTTATACTATAGACAAATTTAAAGAATTATTAGATTCCTAATATACCTTATAATAATCTAGTCTGTAAGGATTTATATTTTCATAAACTGAAATTTTATAATTTCAACATTCATGCAAAAATATACATTAGAATACACAGAATTAAAATCAATACACATGAAAATCTTCGTATTTATAATAGTTAATAATATCTACTGTATCGAAAAGAAACATTTATTTTAATAGATGAAATTAGGAATTCTGAGGGTATATTACCGTTCAATATTTATATTTAGTGTTGAACATAATACGGAGGATATCTTCTTTACTTGTTTACAACGATTTCCTAATGTAAACTTTTCAAAAATAGGCGTGGTCAGTTATTCCACCCACCAACGACAACGACCCAAATCGGCTTTCGACTTTTTGAATGTATTCCTGTTAATATTTCAGCGAAGTCGGTTCAACGGTTTTCGAGTCCATAATGCACATACAAACCAACACACCAACAATTGAGTTTGTGTCACTCAATTGTTGGTGTGCCATAGACTAATGAAAATATAGACGACGAAATACTAAAAAAATACGCGGTCAAGTGACTCAAAATAAAAAACTCAACAATTTTTAAAGACGTTTTTAGGGAAAATGGCCTATTTTTGTTTAATGTTTTTATCTGAGGATACAGTTTTTGATCAAAACTAACTATATTTAGAAGGTTCAAACATTTAAGTAAATCGGCATTTAAAAATGAGTAGCGCATTCCGAGAGGACTGGTGAGAGCATTTCATCGTCTATATTTTCATTAGTCTATGGCTATAACTAAAGAACTTCTGAGTTCTTACATATTGCAAGCTGGAATTTCCCACCCCAGACCATGAGGTCGACTGTATTATATTATTCATTAAATCATTGTTCCCCAACAAAACGTATACAGGGGTAACCGCGATGGCGTCTTCGGCGTGCTCTTTCTCCCTCTTCGCAAAATAAAATGGTTATTACGATCAGAATCAGCAATAATTCAGATACCTCTTCCTCTACCTTTTGAATCGCAAAAATTCTGATATCTTACCTCTTATTATAGAAGAGCCCAAGGAGTTCAGATTAAATCCGCATTTGTACACTTACCATTTAATTAGCTCATGGTTAATATGCAGATTTCAGGTACTTTAAATGTGTAATTCAATGTTTGCCAACATTCCTGCAATTCGTTAATTGGCAATTTCCCCTGTAATTAAAAAAATATTCCTTTGAACAGGAAATATATTGTGGCCATGGTAGGTGAACTAGGCCTTCATAGTGTTATTTCCATCCAATCGCAATGGTACTGGCAACGGATAATTCTCTAACTCTGTTCGACTTCATACACTTGCCGTTGAAATTGTATAGTGCTGTCGGTATAAAGATGTTTCAATGGAATGCAGATGACTCCATGACCATCAGGGACAAGTGTATCTTTGTGATTCTGTGCATAAACGTTTTTTTCTGTTTCCTGGCCAAGGCCTTGTTTTTTGTGTTTGGTGAATTCGTCGATACGATGCACACAACTCAATGGATTATCTATCTCATGTTTGCCATTAACGGCTGTTTCAAAACCATATCCGTTGCAATTGGACGAAAAAAGATATATACCGCTCTCAACGATATTGAACGACTTTTCCCTGAGACACTAAAGGAACGTCAGGAGATTCGGTTGGCCCACAACTATGCCTATATTATGCGATACGTAAAGTTCATGAGCGGTCAGCACTTTAGCATTGCTGTGATGTTTATTGTCTTTCCAATTGCCCAGTCGACAATCGAATATTTGATCAGTGATGCGGAGAATGCTGAGTTTGTGACACGTTTACCCTACATTATGGTATATCCATTCGATGCATCCCGTGGAATTGGTTATATATTTGCCTATGTCACACAATCAATGGCTGGGCTTAGCGTGTCGTGTAACTATGTCGGCTCCGATATGCTGCTAATATGTACAATATTTGTGGTTATAATGCAGTTCGACTTTCTTTGTTATCGCATTGAAAATTTCAAATCGAAGGATTATGACAACGATTTAAAAGAACTGAAAACTATATTGGAAAAACATAATATGTTGAATGTGTAAGTTGAGAAAATATTGAACACTAAATTTACGGATAAAAGTATATATAGTAGCTGATCCGTCAACCTTTGTTTTGTGTTATAAAATTTGCATCAATATTTAGGGGTAGGCCCCATCTAAACAGACACCCAATTATTCGGTATTTCGGGAATTTTGATTTAGATTTTTTCTTAGAAATGTAGGGTATACAAATGGGATCTCTGGTCCATAGCACAGGGTAATAATATTACTCAGGCCCGAAATATAGATCCGCAGAAACTTAGAGCTCAGTCGTAGTTGTATCATGCTCCGCTCATTGGTTTATTGGCTCATATCAAAATTCAAATGAAATTAGAGACATTTTATTTGGCCCAAGGACGAACCCTATTGAAATTGGTGAAAATCGGTTCAGATTTAGATATAGCTCCCATACATATTTTCGTCCGTTTTAAGGTAATTGGTGCACCAAAGTCCCTATATATCTTTCGATTTGCATGAATTTTGGTATAGGGTACTGAATTAAGTCTAGAATGATGCAAAAAATATATATAAAGGAAACGGTTGGACCGATTTGAATTAAAATTTGTGTTAGTAGTCTGTAATTGAAATGGAAATGTTTTAATGAAAGAACATTTTGAGAAAAATCCGCGAAAATGTTGCAAAATATATTGTTACGTTCTTGGACTTTACTTATCCCCGTGTAGACGTTGTTTTATTTCCCGATACCGTTCGTACCAAATAAAACGCGGGTTCGTTCTGATTACGATTATTACAATGATTTTATTCACACAACTTTACTTTGCACTTTACTTTACTCGACGGTTTCAATTCGCGATCTGATTCACAACTGACTCACTGCCTTTCCATTCCCTCTATTTATATGAGCCCTGCCTGTCGCTACAGAAGTTTCTAGACGATCTGGTAACACCTAGATCACGAACAATCTACCAATGCAACAAACACATTGAGTAACAATAACAACAACAAACTTACTGAGTGAACAATAACAACAACAAACTTGAGTAAACAAACTTACAATAACAACAACACATATACAGGCGAGGGAATAACAAAGAAAGAGGAATAACAACAACACATATACAGGCGAGGGAATAACAAAGAAAGAGGAATAACAACACATATACAGGCGAGGGAATAACAAAGAAAGAGGAATAACGTTTAACAAGAATTGTACGACAATAACAAAATAGAAAATGAAAGAGGAAATGGAAGGATGTAGAAAAATCTATACAGTGGTTGTTGTTGTGAAGTTATTCAAATAGACTGCGTAGTAGAAATTTACGTTACAATTCAAATTCTTAAATTAACGGAATTCATCTAAATTAACTTAAATCTAAAGTTATATTCGTAACATTGCCCCCCGCTTAAGCCTGTTCGTCCCGAATAGGCACAGTTCCCGTTCCGTAGGGGGTCAGCCGCTCCAAATGTACAACTTTCATCTTCGACCTGGGACTGTCGCTCCTCTGGATGCGATAAACGACGTCATTTATTTTCGTGACAATCTTGTAGGGTCCTTCCCAGTGCGTTTGCAATTTGGGGCATAGTCCTTTCTTTCGTTGTGGGTTGAACAATAGTACCAGTTGCCCTTCTTGAAACCCATCGGTATTTGCCGCTCGATCGTACCTTGCCTTCATGCGGTTGCTAACCATTTTTATTCGATGTCGGACTGCATCGTGGACTTTACTGAAAGAGTTTTGGCTGTCTTCATCTTGGTTCACATCGTCGTTTGGGGTAGCGCCGAATATCAAATCGCCAGGTAGCTTTAATTCATTTCCGAACAGAACTTTGGCTGGGGTCCGGGATGTGGAATCATGAATGGCCGATCTATAAGCCAATAAAAACTTTGGAATATGCTCATCCCAGTCTCGTTGGCCACTGTCCACCACTTTCCGTAGATGTTCTTCAAGGGTGCGATTGAATCTTTCCACCATGCCATCTGATTGTGGGTGTAGGGGCGTCGTTCTGGTTTTCTTAATTCCGTAGGAGTCACACATTTCCTTGAAGATCGCTGATTCAAAATTCCTACCTTGATCGGAATGAACCTCAGATGGAACACCATAGCGACAAATCCAATTTTTGCTGAACACATCCACAATTGTCCTGGCTTCTTGATTTGGGATAGCATAAACCTCCGGCCATTTACTGAAGTAATCCATGACCACTAAGACATACCGGTTCCCAGAGTCGCTTGTTGGGAACGGTCCAGCTACATCCATTGCGATTCTTTCAAAAGGGGCTCCTGAATTATACTGCTGCATGTAGCCTCGACTCTTCCGTGTTGGACCTTTAGCTCTTATGCACCTTTCACAATTGGCGATCCAGTCGGCAATGGATTTTTGACAGCCGACCCAGTAGAATCTCTGCTTTACCTTTTCAGCGGTCTTTGCTATGCCAAGATGTCCTCCACTTGGCCCATCGTGAAACTCCGACAAGACATCTCTTATTTTGGAGTCTGGGACGACGATCAAGTTCCGGTGAGATTTACCGTCCTCACTTTCCCATTTGCGATATAGGCAGCCATCTTTTATAAGTAGACTGTCCCACTGGGCCCAATAGGATTTTAAAAGAGGGCTTTCGGAGGTAATTTCCTTACGACTAGGTCGCTTGCCCGTTTCAATGGCCGAAATTACTTTGCCCAGAATGGGATCTCTTCGTTGTTCCGTCGACCAATCTTCACCCGACTCAAACTGCAATAGTCGGACATCAACGATATTCTCCTTATTCTCAGCCTTTGAGCAATGCCTGCATTCTACCTTGCATGGCCGACGAGACAGGGCATCAGCATTACCGTGTTTTCCGCCTTTTCTGTGCTCGATTCTGAAATCATAACTCTGGAGCCTCTCGATCCAACGGGCTAGTTGACCTTCCGGATTCTTAAACCGCAGCAACCATTGGAGAGCAGCGTGGTCGGTCCTCAGCAGGAAATGCTGGCCATATAGGTATTTGTGGAAGTGTTTAACGCTCTCAAGGGCAGCAAGCAGCTCTCTCCTCGTCACACAGTAATTCCTCTCAGGCTTCGACAATGTCCGGCTGTAGTACCCGATGACTTTTTCCTGTCCGTCGATTTCCTGGGAAAGGACGCCACCGATGCCGCACGCACTTGCGTCTGTGTCCAGAGCAAACTTTCCGCCAGGTATAGGGTATGCCAAAATGGGGGCTCTGCATAGCATGTCTTTGAGTTTACCGAACGCCTCTTCTTGGTCGTTGCCCCACTGAAACCTCTGGCCTTTTTGCGTCAAGCGGTGTAGACAGGCGGCGATGTTGGCAAAATTTGGGACAAATCGACGGTAGTATGTGCAGAGACCCAGAAAGCTTCGCAGCTCATGGAGATTTCGGGGCTGCGGCCAATCTCTGACGGCTTGAATTTTCTCCTTATCCGTCGATATGCCCTCCGGCGTCACGTGGTGCCCCAGGAACTTCACCTCTCGTTGGAAGAGACTGCACTTCTTTGGGTTCAGCTTGAGGCCTGAAGACGAAAGCTGCTGTAGAACATCCTTTAAGTTCTTGATGTGTTCGTCGAAGTTGCGTCCCATGACTATGATGTCATCCAGGTATATGAGGCACGACTTCCACTGCAGCCCTTTTAACACACGCTCCATCAGCCTTTCAAATGTAGCCGGGGCGTTGCAGAGTCCGAATGGCATGACATTGAACTGCCAGAGACCCCCATTAACGCCAAACGCTGTTTTCTCTTTATCTTTCTCGGCGATCTCCACTTGCCAGTACCCACTCTGCAGGTCGAGGGTGGAGAACCATGACGTCCCGGCTAATGTGTCCAAGGTGTCGTCGATTCTTGGGAGCGGATAGCTGTCTTTCTTGGTGACATCATTCAACTTTCGGTAGTCCACACAAAATCGGGTGCTTCCGTCTTTCTTCTTGACCAGGACCACTGGGGAGCACCATGGACTTGACGATGGTTCTATTACACCACTCTTTTCCATTTCACTTATAAGCTTCTGGACCTCGTCTCTTTTTGCCAGCGGAACACTTCTTGGAGGCTGTTTAATGGGTCTCGCGTCTGCTGTATGGATTTCATGCTTCACCACTGATGTTCTTCCTTGGTGTTCTTTTGTCAACGCAAAGGTAGAGGCATATTTCCATAGTAGCTGCTTAGCCTTGTTCCTCTCGGAAGGTGATAATTGGTGTGTCCATTCTTTTATGTAGCCGTCGAGGTTCTTCTTCTCCATGGCTGCTGGCTTTTCGGTGCTAGTTTCCAAATTAATCACAGCTTCAGCTGGTGTGCATTGTCCAACATCGGAAAATTGGCAAATTTGCTCTTGCTTGTTTGACAGGTTCAAAACTCTAACAGGAATCAATCCGTCCTCGTTGCTTTTCACCAGGGCATTCGCTATTAGGATGTTACTGTATCTGTTTTCTGCTGGTTCCACCACCCACAACTTCTCGGCTCCACAATCTCCATTCATTGGTACCCATATTATTGCTTCGGCACAGGGCGGTATTATCTCTGGATGGTCCGTAGTCAGACGTCTAATGGGTGTACTTTCACCGTAGCCCACGTTTAACGGAATTTCGACGTTAGACCAGGTCATTACACGTTCTTTCATATCCAGATTGATACCAAAGGCAATCATAAAATCTGCGCCTATTATCACTTCGTCTACGATATCGGCAACTATAAACTCGTAATTCACCGATTTATTGGCAATAGTTAGTCTCAGGGTAATCTTGCCGTGTACTGCCGCGGGCTCCCCCGTTGCTGTGCGCAGTCTGACTCCATTAAGTTGCGTTATTTTTCCCTTTACCAGATCTGATCTTATGATGGACTTTGATGCGCCAGTATCTAACGTCAGAACTCGCTTGTCACCATTGATGTACCCAGTTGTTGTTAGGTTGTGACTTTCCTGTTGTACTATTGCTATGGAGATTGTGGGGCCATCGTCGATGGGAGCCAGTTCATGCCCCGCTGGACTGGCTCGATTTAGTTTAACGGTGACTCCTTGGTGGACTGTTGATCCATTCTTCTACCATCTTTCGTTGGAGGTGGTGACAGTGACCTGGATCGTTTGCGCTTAACTCTGCATTCGCGCGCAATATGACCTGCTTTATCGCAGTTGAAGCATCTAATCCTGGACTTAGTCATCCCTACTAACTTTGTTTCTTCTATTACCTGCCTCATGGCGTCCTTGATCGAGTTAACGAGAGATTTGGGTTCGCAACCTTCGGTCTCCAGTTGGCGAATCTTGTGGGTCTGGGGCTTAACAATTATTCTGGCCGTCTCTTGGGCAAGGGCAAACGACACAGTTTCGGCAAACGACGCTTTTGGTGACGCATATGTTGCACATTTAATCTCAGGGTCACGTATGCCATTCACAAAGGTTTCGATTTTCATACGGTCCAGCAGTGGGTGATTCTCTCCTGGATACGCCATTAGCACCAAACGTTCGACCTCAGCTGCAAAGTCTTGTAACGTCTCGTTTGCCCTCTGTACTTTTCCCCTTAGTTCCATAAGGTAGATGTTTTGTTTATGTTCGCCACCGTACTTACGTTCCAGTGCAGCAATAACATCTTCATAGTTGTTCCTAGAAGCGACAGGAATACTCTGTATAACATCAGCAGCACTGCCCTTCAATGCCAGAAGTAGTGCAACCGCTTTGTCGCTGTCGTTCCACGAATTTCTAGAAGCCACTGTCTCGAACTGTAACTTGAAAACATTGAATGACGTCGAGCCATCGAATACAGGAGGTTTGATTTTTAGTGTGTTATCAGGAACTCGCACCGGACCACCTTTAATTTCCAGTTCCGTCATTTTCTTCTCCAGATTCGTAAACCTGTGGTCGTGGGCCAGAAATTTCTCGTCAACCGACTGCACTTTCTTATCCAACTCTTTAATTTGGACCTCCACGGTTTCCACTCTCCTTCCAATAACTTCTGTAATGTTCTCGAGTTTCTCGTTCATTCTACAGTTCTCTACCTTGAGTTCATCTAACTTTCTGGAATTCTCTTCGAACATTCGTCTCGAGTTTTCTTCTGACTTTCTGGAATTCTCTTCGAACATTCTTCTCGTGTTTTCTGCTAACATTCTGGAATTCTCTTCGAACATTTTAGCCAGCATTTCTCTTAAATCGTCACCCCTGGCAGCTACTGACGAGACTTCCCCACCGTTGGATTCGCCCATTTCCGATAAATCCACTTCATCCTTACTGTCAAATTCATAGGTATCGATGTTCATACCACGGCGCTCGAACTCATCCAACAGACGTTTTTGTAGTTCAGCCTTGTTGCCAGTAGAGGACAATTCCAATTTATTTAGCTCCTTCTTCAAGTCTTCCACTCGTAGATCCTTAAACTTCATCGTAGTATTATCGTAATCCCACTTCTGACACCAATTGTTACGTTCTTGGACTTCACTTATTCCCGTGTAGACGTTGTTTTATTTCCCGATACAGTTCGTACCAAATAAAACGCGGGTTCGTTCTGATTACGATTATTACAATGATTTTATTCACACAACTTTACTTTGCACTTTACTTTACACAACGATTTCAATTCGCGATCTGATTCACAACTGACTCACTGCCTTTCCATTCCCTCTATTTATATGAGCCCTGCCTGTCGCTACAGAAGTTTCTAGACGATCTGGTAACACCTAGATCACGAACAATCTACCAATGCAACAAACACATTGAGTAACAATAACAACAACAAACTTACTGAGTGAACAATAACAACAACAAACTTGAGTAAACAAACTTACAATAACAACAACACATATACAGGCGAGGGAATAACGAAGAAAGAGGAATAACGTTTAACAAGAATTGTACGACAATAACAAAATAGAAAATGAAAGAGGAAATGGAAGGATGTAGAAAAATCTATACAGTGATAGTTGTTGTGAAGTTATTCAAATAGACTGCGTAGTAGAAATTTACGTTACAATTCAAATTCTTAAATTAACGGAATTCATCTAAACTAACTTAAATCTAAAGTTATATTCGTAACAATATATTCTTGATCAGTGTAAAATTCTATGACGATATAGCCATGTCCGTCTGTCCGTCTTTTCTGTCTGTCCGTCTTTTCTGTCTGTCCATCTGTCTGTTGTAATCAGTCTAGCGTCTAAACGAATTGAGATAGATCACCAAATTTTGCATAGAGTCGCCTTTGGCTGCAGGCATGTCAAGTTCGAAGACGGGCTTTATCGGTCCACGATTAGGCATAGCTCCCATATAAGGGTACCACCAAAATGTTCGGTATTTTGTGGTTCTTGAGCGGGGTTTTCAACCGAATTCGCTGAAATTTGCTACATTGTGTTCGTATGGGGTACTTAATGTCTCCACCAAAAATTATAAATATAGGTCCATATTTTGGGATAGCCCCAATATAAGGGTACACCCAATTTTGCGGTATTTTAGTACTTTGAGTTCTTATTGGGTAGCAAATCTCTATTCTAAAAATTATAAATATAAGTCAATTTTTTCGGGTAGCCCCCATATAAGGGTACCCCCAATTTTCTGTATTTTGGGGTTCTTGAGCGTTGAGGGTACCTCCCAATTTCCAGTTTTTTTTAAGAGAATTCGCTGAAATTTGGTACAGTGGTTTCTTATTGGGAACTAAATGTTCCCACTAAAAATTATAAATTTAGGTCCACTTTTTCTGGTAGCCCCATATAAGGGTACCTCCCAATTTCCAGTTTTTGGGGTGTTTTGGCCGGATTTTTTTACCGAATTGGCTGTAATTTAGTAATTTGAGTTCTTATTGGTAAGCAAATCTTTCCACAAAAAATTATAGATATAGGTCAAGTTTTTCGGGTAGCCCCATATAAGGGTGACCTCAATTTTCGATATTTTGAGGTTCTTGAGTGCGTTTTTCAACCGATTTCGCTGAAATTTGGTATTTTGTAGTCGTATATGGTAACAAATATTCACCACTTTTTAGGGGTAGTCCCCATATAGCCCCCTTTTTATATTAAAATAGTTATCTGATTTGTTCCGTGTGTTGCGGTTGGGTAGTCGTTAGGGGGGAATAGTCAATTGTTACCTTACCAAGACTATTTAGCCATCTGTTGTAAGCATTCCGACTTCGAAAGATATTGTAATAAAAAAAATCAAATATGATGATATTGAAATATATCGGTAGACATTTAGACATCTCCTCAACATAGTGATACCTCCTGAAGGAAAGAATTGAGATAAACAATTAAAACATTGGATTCAAAATTGGTATATACCGTTCATTAATTAGGCATAGTCCTCATATAATGATATCCCCAAATATTCACTATTTCCTACACTATGTGATCAATATTGGTCTCCCTTTAGGTATACCCTTTGTTATCTAAATTACAGTAAATTTCATTGCATGTATCTGTCAGTATATCTATGATGGAGGGTATCCAAAGTCCGGCTCGGCCGAACTTAACGCTTTTTCACTTGTTTATATTAAAATAGTTATCTGGTTTGTTACGCCTTTTGAGTTTGGTTCGAAGACTCTGTTGTAATCATTTCGCCTGCGGAGGATAGCAGGATAAAAAATTAGAACGTAAGGTTCGATAATGAACTATAGCCGAATTTAGACCTAGCCCCTGTGTGGAGGTTCCAGAAGGAGTGGACCGATATTCCCCATCTTCTAATTTGAACTAAGTTTGGAAGAAATAATAAGATGGGCAAAGTTTGGATGAAAACTAAATTTTCTAAAAAATAAAAACAAATTGTTTTCACAACATAGTAGATTTGGTGACTAAATATATTCCAAGTCAAAAATTATATATATATTAAAAAAAACTCAAATCTGCGAATAAAAATAACTTGGTGGGTACTGTGGACCATTATGTGTTGGTAAGATAAGTAAGATAAAGGTAGGTTGTGGATTGGTTGTTATAAATTTCAATTTATTGCACAATGAATAACAATGAATGCAAAAATATATGGGTTCATGTTTTGGAAAAGCCCCATTTAACGGTACCGCCCCATTTGCGGAATTTTTAAGGTCCTTGCTTCATTATCCAACCGAAGCAGCTGTAATTTTGCATTTCGAGTTTTCAGGGGATAGAATACCTTCACACATATTAAATGCGCCCATGTTTCGAACTCGTCCTCATGAAAAGGTCCCACTTTTTTTTTTTGCGGTCCACATTACCCGACATTGAATATTTTTATATCAAAATAATTATCGGCTGCAAAATTATTTTGATATAAAAATAAATAAAAATTAAAAATCACCGATTGTAATTACAGCTAAACGTATCTTTTTGTAATAGAAAACTAGAAAACCACATAACTTCTTTATATTCGAGAAAAAGAAAGTGTTCGACTATATTGCAAAAACGTTAGAATATTGTACTAAAAAATGTTCAAATCACACTTTTACAATCAGAGCTTAAATACATATTCAACATTGCAATTATTTATTCAAAACCAAGTTAGATGTTTGTTCCCACTAATTACGAAAACATTAATCAAGGCGGCATTGACATATTTCAAGATTTGGGGGTGGTCCACATTACACGCATAGTCGACATTACCCGATGTTACTCTATACAAATATCCATCTTCTATCTCAAGACCCTTTGCGTATTTTTCGTCTATACTTTCTTGAACAACAAGACGTGATTTTTGACCTCCATATATTGTACGGTATTACCCCTGGCAGAGATGGCCAAACCAATATATGAACGAGCTGGGAAAATGTTTTCTGGAAATAAACATTCAGAGGCAAAACATTAATTTAACTCTGATATTTCTTTATAAATTGACAACTTAAAGAAGCATGGCTGAAGTCATCGTATGTAAGTGTTTCCAATGCAATGCAAACATAAAAACACCAAAAATATACTGACACAATGTTTTAATTTATTTTCACTTTTCATATTTT
Source organism: Musca vetustissima (assembly GCF_032173495.1). Taxonomy (NCBI): domain Eukaryota; kingdom Metazoa; phylum Arthropoda; class Insecta; order Diptera; family Muscidae; genus Musca; species Musca vetustissima. The sequence goes on along the minus strand of NW_026879689.1, from coordinate 48,594 downwards.
AACCATAACATTTAATTCAATTCCATAAAGCCACCACCATTTCCAATCAAATTAATTCCAATTTTGGAAAGTATATATCAATTTCAACATTTCTCATAAAAAATTGTGAAAAACATTCACACGATGCGTATTTATTAGCATGCATACATTCTGTTCAGACTCCTGTTTTTGCTGCTGCATTGCCCATATCATGTTGCAGAGTTCCCAGAACATTTACTTAGTATGACATTAACAAAATTTGCAAATTCTGTCTGGCATATGCATGTACGTATATATACTATATTTGTGTGTGTACATATTACAATGTAAAATACGTTTGAGAACAATGGTCACATAAATCAATGTAATTAACGTGAATGCAACGTGGAACGGCTAAAATATGTATCAACGTATCTTGCACTTCGGCAAACGTACGTAAGTAGTTGCTGCATGCTACCTTACTCATTCCTCCAAATAGGGTGTTTAGTGGAAAACCTTTAAGGTAGCTGCTATAGAAGCCATTAAAACGAAACACGTGTTATTATGGACTACTTAAGATTCATATTCGAAACAGTACCACGTTGTCAACAGCAACAATAACAATACACGAATAACAGAACAACATTTTTGGATGCACCCAGCTAAGAGTACTGACTTGCTGGAGCAATATTATAGTTGCTCGCATCTAATGCATGATATATGGGCTAGGATGGTTTTGAATAATACGCTAAGCATTTGGGAGGACCATAAGTCATTTGGACGAAGAGTTCTCCGCCGTTGGATCATATTGTATTTTGGCATATATTATAATCATTGATTTGTATGTATTGTTGTGTGCATTGTAAAATGACGAAAAATGCAAAAAATTAAATAACGGTGTTTGCGACTATTTTGCAACATGTCGCTCACTTTTAGTAATGTGATTTCACGTGAAGGAAGTGTTATTGAATATGTAATTACCAATGAGTGTTATTACTATATTGTTGGTTTAAGTTGATTATCATTTAAAAATGAATTTTAATATATATTTCTTTAATGTATATAAATTATTTTGAATTCCTACATGTAGCAAAGATCCGTATAAACTAGTTTAAAAAAAGTGAAAAAGGCGTTAAGTTCAGCAGGGCCGTACTTTGGATTCCCCACATTGCAGAATAAAAAACATTTGTCATTGCAGAAAAAAAAATTCCATGTGTAGGTTTCTGCAGGCTATTACATCGTGTAGGAATTACCGTACAGTTGGAGTTGTATTTATTTGAGGTTCTATTCATAATTGAGGACTGATATAGCCCTATTTTTAACCCAACATTTTGGTATCAGAATACCTTCCTTCACGCTAAATATTAAAAATACCGAAAATTGGTAGGTATCACAAAATGGGGGATAGGCCTAACTTGGAGCCGATATATTATATTTCATTCTGGAACCTGGCCTCGATATCCCCCTTTTTACCTCGATATCCCCTGAAGGTAGAATGTTTAAAATAAATCGCCATAGAATTTCATATTTTGAGTACAGAATATATATACTACAATGGTGGAATCAGATAACTATTTTAATATAAAAGGGGGTTATATGGGGACTACCCCAAAAAGGGGGCGAATATTAATAATTTTTGGTAGGGAGATTTGTTACCATATACGACTACAAAACACCAGCGAAAACAAAAAATAGCGAATTTCGTTGAAAAACGCGCTCAAGAACCCCAAAGTACCGAAAATTGGAGGTGCCCTTATATGGGGGCTATCCGAAAAAATGGACCTATATTCATAATTTTTTGTGGAGAGTTTTGGTACCCATTAAAAACTCAAAATACAAAATTACAGCCAATTCGGGGGAAAAGGAGGGTACCGTTATATGGGGGCTACCAGAAAAAGTGGACCTATACTTAAAATTGTTTGTGGAAAAATTTGGTACCCAATAAAACCCAATGTAGCAAATTTCAGCGTATTCAGTTGAAAAACGTGCTTGGGGGTACCCTTATATGGGAGCTATGCCTAAACGTGGACCGATATATCCCATCTTCGAACTCGACCTGCCTGCAGACAATAGACAACCCTATGTCACATTTCAGCACCCTATCTCAATTCCTTCAGACCACTCACCATTTGCTATGCTGCAACACAGTGCGCAATCCAAAATTTGTACGCTGTACAAAATTTTGTGCCAATCGGCTGCTCCATTTACATAAAATCGGAAGAAACTATATATATGAGCTATATCTAAATCTTTGTACGCTATACCAAAATTCGGGCTAATCAAAAGACATATATGGACTTTGGTGCCCCATTTACCATAAATCGGACAAAAATATATATGGGAGCTATATCTAAATCTGACCCGATTTTCTCGAAATCCGACACACGCCATTCTATACTCAATTCAGTACACTATGCAAAATTTATTGCAAATAGAAAGATATATAGGGACTTTGGTGTACCAACAGGGTTCGTCCTTGGGCCAAATAAGTGACTTGTGCCAAATTTCATCCAAATCGAATCATAATTGCAACCAGTACTTTGATTTCAATTTAACATCTACAGACGGACGGACATGCATAAATCGACTCAGAAAGTGATTTTGTGCATATTCTCAAAAGGAACCATGTGTCCATATCGAATCCTTTTGCCTGCTACAAACATATGCACAAAGACATTAAACCCTGTACCACAGTGTACCGTTGGTACTTAGTTAAGATTTTTACAAAAGTAGAGTTAATTGAAGTAGGCACTGAACAGCTAATATGGTAATTCGACTTGAGAAGTCGAACCACATCCAGTAATATATAATTATTACCATCAAAAAATAAATATGTTGGCTTATATTTTTGTGAAATACAAATCATTGTTGTATACACCAAAAACATCGTGGATGGCCACAAAAAATCATCATGAATCTAATCCACAATTTTCGGACCTCTCATTTCATATTTATTTTCAGCTCCCATTTATAGAGGATCGGGTTTACGCAAATACAAATCATATGATGTGCCTATTAATAAAGTGATTTATGTTGTATGTTATAATCCCCAGATTGCATTGTTTATCTGCATGTTTTCATTCATTTACTTGCAGCATAGATGTGAAAAATGCAATAAAACAAAATATATTTGGACATGGTTTTGACTAGATGAAATAAATACAGATGTTTAAACTTCCGTTTTTATTTTCAGAGGGTAGAAAAAAACTACAGCATGGCAGATGAAATAAATAGTTCGGCCAAAACACAAGCAAACCAATGCATTTGTTTGAAATGTACCAATCATCAGTATCCGCAATATTTTTGAAAAAAAAAAACTATTTATTTTGCTTGAAGAATTTCATCAATATTATTTTATGTATCTAAGGGAAATCGCACATCTCTTCTTAATTTAAATAATTTATTTGATTTTTTCAGGTTGTTTGAAAGGCATAATAAGAGACATGATGTATTTGTAATGTGTGTGTGAAATGTAGAATTTTATATTTATTATATTTCCAAGGTGGAATATTCGAAGCCAATTTAGGTACATCTCAAAAGAATTATTTGCAGTAATGGGACGAAGATATATACAAATCGTTTCTGACGTCTCGTTTATATTTCTTTTTTATTAAATAACAGATAATTCATATTTTCATTATTTCTCCTCAACAATAGCTGGAAATTCCTATTTTTTATTCCAAAACACTTAATGATGGGAAAACAAACGTAGATTTACGATAATGTGGATAATTTATCTCGCTGTTTGAGGAAAACATATAAATCTCTCAACACCTCATTAAGTGTGGAGTAAAACAAATATCATAGGAACTATAACAGAAATCCATCGTCCGCAATAAAAGCTAAACAATCTGATCGTAAGTTTAAGACTGTCGAATTTGTTGGAAACAAATTGTGAATGTGATATTTCAATTTTGAATGTTTAAATAAAGATTTAACAAACAGGCAGCCATCCACATGTGTATCTTTCTTTGCACACATCATCAGGGGGACTTTGTTGGCTATTAGGAAAAAAGAACATCAATTAGAATGTAATTTATTTTATTTTGATTAAATTAATTAGCCTATTTAATACAAGCAATAAAATTTTATGTTGATTTTTCAATGTTTGCAGCTTGTTGGCATAGCATTTAAAATTCTATAAATATATGTGTGTATTTACAAACTTAAGATGGAAATTGATAACATTGTTGTTGCCAGCAAAAATACATTATCAGACAGGAAATTTAAGTGAAATTAAAAATTATATTGATGAAATGTGTAATGTATGTTTTAAACAAATTGAGTACATTTTGGTATATATGTATGTAATATATTTTATTTATTTGGAAAGGTGTTATGGTAAGTATAAAATATATTTTGTAATTTAAAATATTTTCTTAGTTAGCATCTAAAATTATCAGTCATTTTGTATATGCTCTGATGGTGGTGTCAGAAGTCAAACTTCCATTTGTGCATTGAGATTGACATAATTATATTTTACTTTTAAAGAAATTGGGGAAAAAATGTTTTCCATTCCTAAGTTTTCTCTATTACTATAGGAAGGTTGGAAACTTCACCGGTTACCTTTAAAGTGGATTGGAGATTTACAAAGCCAGTGACGACTTTCGTTACAATAATTGTGGCAGATGTACCATCCCAAACGTAACTAGGCTAAATTACTTGCGCTTGCTTTGACAACTGGTATTCCTTTGTCCTGATAACAATCATGGAAATTCTGTTCTTCTATCGATTCACGTTTGTCTCAGGACCTCTTCCATTATATCTCCTGATAGCCCTAATCCTTTGGTAGAAAAGATCCCTCCCGAAAATGATTATTCGACCAATTTTTTTTTAACATAGCTGAAGCCGACAACCAATCCTTTATAATTCGGGAATTGTTAGAGTTGGGCAATCTAGTTCACTTAGCGGATCGATCTTGCTCGTTCTATTTTTAAAAGGAACTAGTTCCTTAATTTAGTTCATTTGCTCCATGTAGTTCCTTTACTCCATACAGTTCCTTGGCTCCATATAATTCCGACTCCTACATAGTTCCTTTGAATATCTCTCTTTCATCTTTCTTGTTGTTGTTTTTTTTTCGTTTTTTTCCATATAGTTCCATTGGTACATATAGTTCCCTTGATCCATATAGTACCTTTGCTCCATATAGTTCCTTTACTCCATACAGCTCCTTTGCTCCATATAGTTCCGACTCCAACATAGTTCCTTTGAATCTCTCTCTTTCATCGTTATTTTTGTTTTTTTCCATTTTTTCCAAATAGTTACTTTGATCCATATAGTTCCTTTGCTCCATACAGTTCATTTGCTCTTTATATTTCTTTTGCTCCAAATAGTTCCTTTGCTCCATATAGTTCCTTTACTCCATACCGTTCCTTTGCTCAAAATAGTTCCGACTCCTACATAGTTCCTTTGAATCTATCTCTCTCTTTCATCGTTCTTTTTGTTTTTTCCGCTCACACAGTTCCGTGCTGATTTGATAATAAATGTAAAAATTGAGAATTGTGCAAAAATTAAAAAAAAACAAGTGAAAAAGCGGTAAGTTCGGCCGGGCCGAACTTTGGATACCCTCCACCATAGATATATTGACAGGTACTATAAATGAAAATATAGGGAACATACCAAAAAGTGCACCTATACCGACATTTCTAAAAACGGATTATGTAAACCATAATACAAATTTTAGAAAATTTTAAAGGATAATTATACCCTCAGCCTTATGGCTAATTAGTGTGTATACACTTTCACACGGTGAAAATGTGCCTCATCGAAATATTGGTTCTAGACCCCATGTTTCTTTGGACCAAATCCGTTTCAGAAAATTTAGATTTCATCCGAACTTTGCCCATCTTATTATTTCTTCCAAACTTAGTTCAAATTCGAAGATGGGGAATATCGGTCCACTCCTTCTGGAACCTCCAATCAGGGGCTAGGTCTAAATGCGGCTATAGTTCACTACCGAACCTAACGTTCTAATTTTTTATCTCTCTATCCTCCGCAGTTGAAATGATTACAAAAGGGTCTTAGAACCAAACCCAAAACGCGCAACAAATCAGATAAATATTTTAATATAAAAAAGGGGGTATATGGGGACTACCCCAAAAAGGGGGCGAATATTAATAATTTTTGGTAGGGAGATTTGTTACCATATACCACTACAAAATACCAAATTGCAGCAAATTCGGTTGAAAACGGCGCTCAAGAACCCCAAAATACCGAAAATTGGGGGTACCCTTATATGGGGGCTATCCGAAAAAATGGACCTATATTCATAATATTTTGTGGAGAGATTTGGAAACTATTAAGAACTCAATGTACCAAATTTCAGCGTATTCGGTAGAAAAACGCGCTCAAGAACCCCAAAATACCAAAAATTGGGGGTATCCGTATATGGGGGATATCCGAAAAAATTGACCTATATTTATAATTTTTTGTGGAGAGATTTTGTACCTATTAAGAACCCAATGTATTAAATTTCAGCGTATTCGGTTGAAAAACGCGCTCAAGAACCCCAAAATACCGAAAATTGGGGGTACCCTTATATGGGGGCTATCCGAAAAAATAGACCTATATTCATAATATTTTGTGGAGAGATTTGGAAACTATTAAGAACTCAATGTACCAAATTTCAGCGTATTCGGTAGAAAAACGCGCTCAAGAACCCCAAAAATACCAAAAATTGGGGGGTATCCGTATATGGGGGATATCCGAAAAAATTGACCTATATTTATAATTTTTTGTGGAGAGATTTTGTACCTATTAAGAACCCAATGTATTAAATTTCAGCGTATTCGGTTGAAAAACGCGCTCAAGAACCCCAAAATACCGAAAATTGGGGGTACCCTTATATGGGGGCTATCCGAAAAAATGTACCTATATACATAATTTTTTGTAGAGAGATTTGGTACCTATTAAGAACTCAAAATACTAAATTACAGCCAATTCGGTGGAAAAATACGATCAAAACCCCCAAAATACTGAAAATTAGGAGGTACCGTTATATGGGGGCTACCAGAAAAAGTGGACCTATATTTATAATTTTTTGTGGAGACATTCAGTACCCAATAAGAACTCAATGTACCAATTTTCAGCGTATTCGGTTGAAAAACGAGCTCAAGAACCCCAAAATACCGAAATTTGGGAGGTACTGTTATATGGGAGCTATGCCTACACGTGGACCGATATATCCCATCTTCGAACTTGACCTGCCTGCAGACAAAAGACAACCCTATGCAAAATTTCAGCACCCTATCTCAATTCCTTCAGAAGATAGCGTGATTACAACAGACGGACGGACGGACGGACGGACGGACATGGCTAGATCGTCTTAGAATTTTACCCTGATCAAGAATATATATACTTTATAGGGTCGGAAATGAGTATTTCGATGTGTTACAAACGGAATGACAAAATTAATATACCCTCCATACTATGGTGGAGGGTATAAAAATGAAATGAAGCTACAGAATTAAACTGCAGGACGATAAGCACAAAATACTTTTTTATAAATAAATAAAAATATTTAAAACAAAAAAAAAAAAATGTAACTATTTACACAATTTGAAATACGAACGAATGAAGAATATGGGAATAAAGGAACGAGATCAGAAAAAAAGAACGAGAAAAAAAGGAAAAGAAATAAGAACGAGATTAAAAAGGAACGAAATCAGAAAAAGGAACTATATTAATTAAAGAGCTGGAACTAGTTCCGATCGTTCCTTTCTCGGAATAGTTCCAATGAACTAGTTCGTTCCGGAACTACTCAACTCTAGGAATTGTTATAGTACGTTCAGCCAAACTGAGAAAGCAAAATACTACACAAAATTTACCTTAAAAGTTAACTTGCATGGAATTTGTAAAGAAATGGATAAATTAAACTGAAATCCGTTCTAATGATTTCTATCGAATTGTGACTGAGCCACATATTTCACGGCCTTCATGTCAAAGTAAAACCAGTAAGGAAAGTAGTTAAGTCGGACGGGGCGGACTATATGATTCCCTTAACCACTTTGGCTATTTTCATGAGATGCATCCTATAAAACATGAAATTCGACTAAGTTAAATATGTGATCTGTGTCTGTACGTTAACCGACTTAACCCAACGAGAGTATATGGAGGGTATATTAAGTTAGTTTTTCTGTTTGTAACTCATCGAAATAATCATTTCCGACCTTAAAAGTATTTATATATTCTTGATCAGTGTAAAATTCTATGACGACTTTTGCAGGTACGAATTGAGATAGATCGCCAAAATTTAGCATAAGGTTGTCACCTGTCTGCAGGGCCGTTACATGGAGGCTATCCGAAAAAGTGGTAGCCCCCATATAACGGTACCCCCCAATTTTCATTATTTGGGGTTCTTGAGCAATATTTGCATCTGAACCAATTTTTACAAATCACAATATTCTAGGCTCACTTTAGTGACTTAGATTAACACACGTTAGTCTATACTAACTTTAGAACATTGAGCAAAATGTCAATCGTCGATGTCAATCGGATAAAAATGACGATTTTTGGTGCACCATTCACTTAAAATCGGACGAAACTATATATGGGAGCTATATCTAAATCCCAAACAATTACATCCAAACTTACCAAATCCGTTTCGATACGTTGCGCGTAATGTTGTGCCAATCGGATACATTTTAACTCTGTGGTGCACCATTTACTTAAAATTTGGGTGAACTTATATATGGGAGCTATATCTAATTATAAACCGATTTCAATAAAATTTGGCACACATTAGTATTCAGTTAGTCTTCTAACTTCGGTACGTTGTGTGAAATTTCGTGCCAATCCGCTTAAATCTCACTACTTAGTGCACCATTTGCTTAAAATCGGACGAACAAATATATATGGCAGCTATATCTAAATCTGAAAAAAATTCAATATAACTTGGCGCACGTTAGTCTATCCTAACTTCAGTACGTTGTGCAAAATTTCGTGCCAATTGGCCTCAATTTGACACTTTGGAGCACAATTTGCTAAAAATCGGACAAACACATATATATGGCAGCTATATCTAAATCTGAACTTATTTCTATAAACCTTGGAACACGTTAGTCTATCCTAACTTCGGTACGTTATGCAAAATTTCATACCAATCGGCCTAAATTTGACTCTTTGGTGCACCATTTGCCAAAAATCGGGCGAAAATATATATGGGAGCTATATATAAATCTGAACCGAGTTTTCCCAATTTGAATAGGTTTCGTCTCTGGGCCAAATAAATGATCTGTGCCAAATTTCATCTCATTCGGATAAAAATGCGACCTGCACTTTGTTAACATGGACAGACGGACGGAGAGACGGACATGCATAAATCGACTCAGAATGCGATTCTATGCATATTCTTAAAAGGAACATGGGTCTATCTCGTTTCCTTTTGCCTGTTACAAACATATGCACAAAGACATAATACCCTGTACTACAGTGTGGTAAAGGGTATAAGTAGAAGCCTAAACAAGTAAAACGACCGGTCCGGTCGAATTCTTTGTACTCCCATGAGGATTACATTACATTATAATATATAATAGTATGGTTATATGGGGCTATAATAAAACGAAAATTAATATTGATATTTTTTGGTAGTGAGATTTTACAGCCAATGAGAATACAAAACACCAAATTATAGCCAATTCGGTTGAAAACCGTGTCCAAAAATCTCAAAATAACGTTCTGAGTCAATATTAATAATTTTTAGTGTGGAGATCACATCAAAGCAATTTTCATCTGAGTATGCCGGAGAAACGCAAACTTTTGCTGAAATGATAACATTAGCAGACTGTTGAAGTTATAATCAAAACACATGTCACAAAACTATTTGTCAATCACCTTCGTTGACTTTTACAAATCAATGAAATATTCCTTTTCATTGTCAATTTCCTCGGTTTCGTTCGAAGCGTTAACTTTTTCCAAACTTTTCACAGATCACGTATGTCTTTATAAATATCCATCATAATAATTAGACGAAAATACGAGAATGTAGGAAAAAATATAATTTATATACGAAAGAGGAAATGAAAGAAATCGTCAAATACGTTGCATCAAACAAACATACAAAAATATTAATGTCTTTAACTTTGGCCAACAATATTGAAGTTTTTATCAGCAGCGTAGCATATTAATTTTTCGGGAGGAAATGGGGTAGAAAATCTTAAATTGAAAATGCACAAGAGCTTGCAATTGTATAGCCAGAGTTCTTATTTAGTAAGGTACATTTCATGTTAATGTCGCGTCATTGGTAAAATATGTACAATTAATTGGACGAATGTATGAGACCTAAATCGGGTCTGACTTTAACCTTTGAATGTGGGTTTCTTTAGGTTCGGAAAAACGCAATATCCTGTACCAATGGTTTTGGTTATACATTTTAAATGTACTTGGTATAAAAAATAGTCCTTATTCTAATTAAAATTCATTAACGTTTAACAACTATTTAAGAACACCCTTTTGTCTTATACTTACTAGTCTCATTGTAAATTGTCCACATACATATGTATTTGGTATAACAAAACATTTTTCAACGCCTTTTTGGAATAAACATACACATGTCAATGTTTGATTCTGAACGGTCAAAGTCAAGTTTGTTATAAGTATAGAATGGGCCACGAATATTATCTTAAAAGTATAGCTATAAGTATACTGTCTTATCGACACAATATGTTATCCTTAAACTTCCGTTTACTTTGTTGTATTTCTATTTCAGCTGCTGAACACTATTCTCTGTTCGGTTGTTGAGTTTGTTGGCAGCGTTAGAGTTTCAACAATTATATTGATGACTTTCATATGTTTAACGTGCCACACCAGATCCCAGCGATTCGTTTAGACATTGATGTTGCCAAGATTCACCAGATTAAAGAATGTGGTGTTGACGTGATACGGTCAAGTATGTTTCATAAAGTCTTTGCTTTCCATCTTCATCTTTGAAGACATCAAATAAGTGTAAAAGCTTAACATATTATGGTGCATTCAGACAATATTAATCTTTGTTCCTTCTTCATCTCTTCGAAAGGTCAAAGAGTTGTTCTTCTTTTGTGTGTGTGTGTGGAAAGAAAACATATTTCTAATTGTCCTGGCTTGTCTTTTGTTAATGACAATCAATTAATAAAAATGAGCTGGGACAAAATGTTTGTAGTTAGCACACAGACCCACACGGAGATAGATTGATGGCAAAGATGTGATAAACACATCAAAGGATATTTCAAATAAGAAATGTTTTAAGTAAATGGGAGGTAGTTAATATTTATTTAATAAATTTGCAGCCATATGTTTAGGAATCAGGGATGTTGATTTGGTTCAGTCAGTGGTCGCAGGAAAAAAAGCGTACAAAAATATGTTTCGATATTATGTTAAACTTGCGGATTCAAAGAAAGTAGTGTTGACCAGTATAATCAATACGAGTGGAGAAAATAAATAAATTCTTTAAATTTTTACTGATTTGCGTTGTAATCATTTTTGCGAAATTGTCACTTCTATTGGTATTTTTTATCCCTCCGTCGTACCTCAGATGTGTTCTTTCACGAGTGTTTTTCAGTTAAGATATCAATATATCATTTGCCAGCCAAAGCATATTCACATATTTTTCGAAATATTATACAAAAACTTGGAAATTTGTATATTCCCACTCACGGTACAATTATTCATTTATTCATTCTATGGAAATAGAATCCTTACAGACTAGATTATTAAGAAGTATAGTGGAAATCTAATTATTCTTTAAATTTATGTATAGTATAGTATACAATTGAATTATTTTAGGACGCTTACAATGGGTTAATTTTGGATATAATTTCTTATATGTCCTCTTACATTAAAATATTCGATAAATGTAAGAAACTTTCCCGGTACTCTGAAAACTGCAAAATGCAACAGATTTGATTCCAAAGTACTACTCATGTCAATTTGGACAGATATGTTAAATCATATTTATACCCTTCAGCACTCTGTGGTGCAGGGTATTATGTCTTTGTGCATATGTTCGTATCAGGCATAAAGAAATGATATAGACCCATGGTTCCTTTTGAGAATATGCATAGAATCCCTTTCTAAGTCGATTTATGCATGTCCGTCTGTCTGTCTGTCTGTCTGTCCATGTTAAATTGTTAACAAAGTACAGGTCGCATTTCTGATCCGAGTTGGATGAAATTTGGCATAGGTCACTTATTCGGCCCAAGGACGAACCTTATTGAAATTGGGAAAAATCGGTTCAGGTTTAGATATAGGTCCCTATATATCTTTCGATTTGCACGAAATTTGGTACAGCCTAATCATTTAGGTCTAGAATGATGTCTGCCAAATTTCGTGAAAATCGGTCCAGATTTAGATATAGCACCCATATATAGTTTCGTCCGATTTCATGTAATTGGTGCCCCAAAGTCCCTATATATCTTTTGATTTGCACGAAATTTGGTATAACGTGCTGAATTAAGCCTAGAGTGATGTATGCCAAGTTTTGGGAAAATCGGTCCAGATTTAGATATAGCTCCCATATATTGTTTCGTCCGATTTCATGTAAATGGTGCCCCAAAGTCCCTATATATCTTTCGATTTGCACGAAATTTGGTACAGCCTAATCATTTAGGTCTAGAATGATATCTGCCAAGTTTCGTGAAAATCGGTCCAGATTTAGATATAGCTCCCAATATAGTTTCGTCCGATTTCATGTAAATGGTGCCCCAAAGTCCCTATATATCTTTAGATTTGCACGAAATTTGGTATAACGTGCTGAATTAAGCCTAGAGTGATGTCTGCCAAGTTTGGAGAAAATCGGTCAAGATTTAGATATAGCTCCCATATATAGTTTCGTCCGATTTGATGTAAATGGTCCACCAAAGTCGCTAAATATCCTTCGATTTGCACGAATTTTGGCATAACGTACTGAATTGAGTCTAGAATGATGTCGCCAAGTTTCGTGAAAATAGGTCAAGATTTAGATATAGCTCCCATATATAGTTTCGTCCGATTTCATGTAAATGGTGCACCAAAGTCCCTATATATCCTTCGATTTGCACGAAATTTGGCATAACGTACTTAATTGAGCCTAGAATGATGTCGGCCAAGTTTCGTGAAAATCGGTCCAGATTTAGATATAGCTCTCTTTTATTATAGATTGATTTTAAGTAATTGACGTACTAAGGAACCAATAGGAACAAAACGTTCTAAAATTAGTATAACCTAACCTGTGAAAAATTTGTTTGAAATCGCTCAATATTTGGATAGAGCTTCCATATATATTTTCGCCCGATTTCAAGTAAATTGGGCATGAAACTCCTCATGTTAGTCATATTGACATCAAATTTTGCACAACTTACAAAATAGAGCATAGAATTACGTAGTTGCGTTTTCTAGAAGTGCAGACATGGCCCAACGGATGACCTATTTATATTTGTTTGAAGTCGATTGACATACTTTATGGATAGATCTAGGTAGATTCACATTTAGATAAATATCACATTTTTTTCATCCAATTTTATGTTATAGACCTGTTTAATATACCCATAGTGGTGAAGGGTATCATATAGTCGGCCCCGTTTGACTTTACTACTTTCCTTACTGGTTTTATAAAATAAAATTGAGTATTCCTCTCGAATCCAATTTACACAATCTGCCTGCTTTGAAAGTTTGAAGCAGAAAATGTTTCTTCGTAGAATAATTCCCGATTACAACAATTTTTATATGTGTAGCACACATAAGTGGCTATTAGAAGAAAAATGTGGAAGTGACAGAAATATAAATTATATTCAATATAAAGTTTAAATTTAATATTGTCTAAATTGCCTCTACACCTTAGATGTTTTGAAACGAAATTGAAAATTGAAATTGAAAATCCGATGCCTCCTTGATAAAAAAATATATTCCTTATATATCGTCTTATCAGGTTTTCAATACTAAATACAAGAATCAATATTTTTGCATGTGCCAGTTTTCGCTTGCTCAGATTTATTTTTAGGTCTTATAATGAAATGATCGACTTAAGGAATTCATCGAAAATATATTAGAGAAACTATTTACCATTAAGTTTTTACCAAATTTCCGCAATACAAATGCCAATAATATTTTGCAGGTGATATTAAAACTTCTTTTACTGGTAGCCCATTATATTATGCAAAATTGTTATTACAGGTTCACATTTAATGTCGACTCAAGTACCTAACAATAATTTTAAAGGGGTGGTATTTCAGTTTATCAAATTTTCCAAATTTTTTTCAGTAGAAGGTCAAGTTTTGATATTGCTCCAACATTTGTTTAAGGCTTCTTAATTAGAATAACATCTCGTCCATGTCCAACAGTCCTTCAGATTTTAATATTTTTTTCAGTAGAAGGTCAAGTTTTGATATTGCTCCAACATTTGTTTAAGGCTTCTTAATTAGAATAACATCTCGTCCATGTCCAACAGTCCTTCAGATTTTAATATTGAAATCTGTATATAACTCGCAATATTTTAGATTGGGCTTAGAAATGTTTAGTGGTAAAGAATTTCCTTCATACATATCATCGAACATAAATTCCGCCCACTTATAGGCATGTTGAATTTTTCTAGGGTATTAAGTTTGCGGACACGTTGATCTAAATTCACTGACATTTGAATTTAGATCAAAGTGATATCTTACCTCTAATTCCTGACGAAAGGCTATTTTCTAATCGGATATGGGTATACTCACATAACATAAATTGCTGTTGAAGTTTACATTTTGTAGGCCCGGACTATCACCCACACTTTAAGCTGTTTCCGAAAACATAGTGTGAAAAAATATTACAGTTTTTGGAAAATATGAAAATAGCATATAATTCCCAACAGCTTTGGATCTCTAGAATATAAGACAAAACGTGGAATATCTGACGGGAATACTAAAAATGCGATTAATACTGTGTATCAAAAAACCTTCCCACTGCAATTGCAAACAACCGAAAGAAAATTTGAATCAAATCGGTACAGTCGTTCTCAATGCACCACGCACATATTTTTCACATCACTGCAAATATATATGAGGAACCATAAAGGCACATATAAGTTAGACTTCAAGAGCATTTAATGCGGAATGTGGGATTCGAAATTTAAATTTATTCATCCAAAAATGAAAATTGTGCCCTTTTAGTGATTGTAAGAATATGATTACTTAAACTTTTTATTTGTTGACTTCATTTCATGTAGCCATAATATATTTGTAGCTAATTTCTTGACGTATTTAAAACTTATTAAAATCTATGTTATCTATATTTATAAAAATGGTGCAAAAATGTATAGTAACTCATTAATTAAGAACGGCTGGACCGATTTCACTCAAAATGGGTTTCAATTGTCGATAATTGCAGTGGGAAGTTTTTATACCCTCCACCATAGTATGGAGGGTATATTAATTTTGTCATTCCGTTTGTAACACATCGAAATACTCATTTCCGACCCTATAAAGTATATATATTCTTGATCAGGGTAAAATTCTAAGACGATCTAGCCATGTCCGTCCGTCCGTCCGTCCGTCTGTCCGTCCGTCCGTCCGTCTGTTGTAATCACGCTATCTTCTGAAGGAATTGAGATAGGGTGCTGAAATTTTGCATAGGGTTGTCTTTTGTCTGCAGGCAGGTCAAGTTCGAAGATGGGATATATCGGTCCACGTGTAGGCATAGCTCCCATATAACAGTACCTCCCAAATTTCGGTATTTTGGGGTTCTTGAGCTCGTTTTTCAACCGAATACGCTGAAAATTGGTACATTGAGTTCTTATTGGGTACTGAATGTCTCCACAAAAAATTATAAATATAGGTCCACTTTTTCTGGTAGCCCCCATATAACGGTACCTCCTAATTTTCAGTATTTTGGGGGTTTTGATCGTATTTTTCCACCGAATTGGCTGTAATTTAGTATTTTGAGTTCTTAATAGGTACCAAATCTCTCTACAAAAAATTATGTATATAGGTACATTTTTTCGGATAGCCCCCATATAAGGGTACCCCCAATTTTCGGTATTTTGGGGTTCTTGAGCGCGTTTTTCAACCGAATACGCTGAAATTTAATACATTGGGTTCTTAATAGGTACAAAATCTCTCCACAAAAAATTATAAATATAGGTCAATTTTTTCGGATATCCCCCATATACGGATACCCCCCAATTTTTGGTATTTTTGGGGTTCTTGAGCGCGTTTTTCTACCGAATACGCTGAAATTTGGTACATTGAGTTCTTAATAGTTTCCAAATCTCTCCACAAAATATTATGAATATAGGTCTATTTTTTCGGATAGCCCCCAAATAAGGGTACCCCCAATTTTCGGTATTTTGGGGTTCTTGAGCGCGTTTTTCAACCGAATATGCTGAAATTTAATACATTGGGTTCTTAATAGGTACAAAATCTCTCCACAAAAAATTATAAATATAGGTCAATTTTTTCGGATATCCCCCATATACGGATACCACCCAATTTTTGGTATTTTGGGGTTCTTGAGCGCGTTTTTCTACCGAATACGCTGAAATTTGGTACATTGAGTTCTTAATAGTTTCCAAATCTCTCCACAAAATATTATGAATATAGGTCCATTTTTTCGGATAGCCCCCATATAAGGGTACCCCCAATTTTCGGTATTTTGGGGTTCTTGAGCGCCGTTTTCAACCGAATTTGCTGCAATTTGGTATTTTGTAGTGGTATATGGTAACAAATCTCCCTACCAAAAATTATTAATATTCGCCCCCTTTTTGGGGTAGTCCCCATATACCCCCTTTTTATACCCTCCACCATAGTATGGAGGGTATATTAATTTTGTCATTCCGTTTGTAACACATCGAAATACTCATTTCCGACCCTATAAAGTATATATATTCTTGATCAGGGTAAAATTCTAAGACGATCTAGCCATGTCCGTCCGTCCGTCTGTCCGTCCGTCCGTCCGTCTGTTGTAATCACGCTATCTTCTGAAGGAATTGAGATAGGGTGCTGAAATTTTGCATAGGGTTGTCTTTTGTCTGCAGGCAGGTCAAGTTCGAAGATGGGATATATCGGTCCACGTGTAGGCATAGCTCCCATATAACAGTACCTCCCAAATTTCGGTATTTTGGGGTTCTTGAGCTCGTTTTTCAACCGAATACGCTGAAAATTGGTACATTGAGTTCTTATTGGGTACTTAATGTCTCCACAAAAAATTATAAATATAGGTCCACTTTTTCTGGTAGCCCCCATATAACGGTACCTCCTAATTTTCAGTATTTTGGGGGTTTTGATCGTATTTTTCCACTGAATTGGCTGTAATTTAGTATTTTGAGTTCTTAATAGGTACCAAATCTCTCTACAAAAAATTATGTATATAGGTACATTTTTTCGGATAGCCCCCATATAAGGGTACCCCCAATTTTCGGTATTTTGGGGTTCTTGAGCGCGTTTTTCAACCGAATACGCTGAAATTTAATACATTGGGTTCTTAATAGGTACAAAATCTCTCCACAAAAAATTATAAATATAGGTCAATTTTTTCGGATATCCCCCATATACGGATACCCCCCAATTTTTGGTATTTTTGGGGTTCTTGAGCGCGTTTTTCTACCGAATACGCTGAAATTTGGTACATTGAGTTCTTAATAGTTTCCAAATCTCTCCACAAAATATTATGAATATAGGTCTATTTTTTCGGATAGCCCCCATATAAGGGTATCCCCAATATTCGGTATTTTGGGGTTCTTGAGCGTGTTTTTCAACCGAATACGCTAAAATTTAATACATTGGGTTCTTAATAGGTACAAAATCTCTCCACAAAAAATTATAAATATAGGTCAATTTTTTCGGATATCCCCCATATACGGATACCCCCCAATTTTTGGTATTTTGGGGTTCTTGAGCGCGTTTTTCTACCGAATACGCTGAAATTTGGTACATTGAGTTCTTAATAGTTTCCAAATCTCTCCACAAAATATTATGAATATAGGTCCAATTTTTCGGATAGCCCCCATATAAGGGTACCCCCAATTTTCGGTATTTTGGGGTTCTTGAGCGCCGTTTTCAACCGAATTTGCTGCAATTTGGTATTTTGTAGTGGTATATGGTAACAAATCTCCCTACCAAAAATTATTAATATTCGCCCCCTTTTTGGGGTAGTCCCCATATACCCCCTTTTTTATATTAAAATATTTATCTGATTTGTTGCGCGTTTTGGGTTTGGTTCTAAGACCCTTTTGTAATCATTTCAACTGCGGAGGATAGAGAGATAAAAAATTAGAACGTTAGGTTCGGTAGTGAACTATAGCCGCATTTAGACCTAGCCCCTGATTGGAGGTTCCAGAAGGAGTGGACCGATATTCCCCATCTTCGAATTTGAACTAAGTTTGGAAGAAATAATAAGATGGGCAAAGTTCGGATGAAATCTAAATTTTCTGAAACGGATTTGGTCCAAAGAAACATGGGGTCTAGAACCAATATTTCGATGAGGCACATTTTCACCGTGTGAAAGTGTATACACACTAATTAGCCATAAGGCTGAGGGTATAATTATCCTTTAAAATTTTCTAAAATTTGTATTATGGTTTACATAATCCGTTTTTAGAAATGTCGGTATAGGTGCACTTTTTGGTATGTTCCCTATATTTTCATTTATAGTACCTGTCAATATATCTATGGTGGAGGGTATCCGCTTTTTCACTTGTTATGAAATAACATTTTTAGAAAAATCCGCCAAAAACACGCAAATAATATTTTTAAGAAAAGGCTGAACCTATTTGGATCAAAATTACTTTCAGTTGTCTGTAATTGAAGTGGAAAGGTTTTAACGAAAGAACATGTTTAGTGAAATCCGCGAAATTGTTGCAAAATATCGAACTTTTATGATTTCATTACTTTGTAGTTCTTTTTTTTTTGACATATTTTCGGCCAAAACTGTATTATATAGAAAAAAGAGCGTTGAGATAAATATCAGAACCCTACAAATTGTTTCACATATGATAACTTATATTTTCAAACTAAATAAACCTTGATTCTATAGAAAACGCGAGCGTACAATGATCGCGAATAATGTGGTAATCTTACATATAGATTTCTTTTTTCGATTTCATATTATTAAATTAAACTTTATTAACAATATATATTTATTTTCACATAGAATAAACTTTTAAAGCGATGTCAATCCAATTAATTGTAGAGAATTTTTTCATACAATTTGACAATTGCTTTAAGGGAACCTCCCCCATTCTCGATTTTAAATTTTCAAGATTTTCAATGGGCTTGGTATTGATTTACCATACCATTTGTTAAGGTTTGTAACTTTGCAGATATATATTTGAAGATTTAAAAGAAAAGAAAAATAATTTACAAAATTTTCTTGTTATTGTTTTGTTGTTTTTATGGTAGTAAAGAAAAGCTTTATTTTTGATGGCGGGTCTCACTGGAACATCGGAATCCGACAATTCCAACGGTGTTAGAAAGGGTACATGTCTGGCCCTCGTATGAACTAGGATTTTTGACTTCGCTCGATGCTAGCACAATAAATTGGCCATATCTTCACAAATATTTGAGATTCTCACCTGAAAATTTATAGGGACATTCTTGAATTAGTGTAGATTCAAATTAAATCAAAATACAAAATTAAATTTTTTGAAACCGAGAACCTTCCCATTTTAATTATAGACAACTGAAATAAATTTTAAGTCAAATCGGTCTAGCCGTTCTCAATTTTTAATATATATATATTAATTGAATAGTTAGCTACAAAAATTATAAAATTAAAATATTTTTGTTGGAGTGTTTTTAAATATTTTGACAAATAGCTGAATTTGCGTTTTATAAGTAAACATGCCTTGAACATCAATCAAACAATTTTTTGTATTTAGTTATATGCATTTTTAATTTTATACCACAAATGTCAACTACTGGTACAAATTCCTATCAATTAAAAAAATCGAAAGATCACATTGTCAAAATATAAACTTTTATAAAAGACAAAAACTTTTATAAATCACGTTCAAAAACTAATTTAAATTTTTTATTATTTTTATTTCTCTCACAAATATAATACATTAGACTGTGATTAGATGTTGGATTAAAACTGTGATTAGATGCTGGATCCTGAAATTCTTCAGGAACCCTTTACATTCTATGTATTTGTTGTTTTATGTCTCCACTAAAAATATTTCATTGTAGAAAAAATTGAAGGAATTTTTAAGTCACATGTTCAAAATCATGTCCTTGTCTTGGTGAAAAATCTTACAAGCCACATCGTAACGAAGAACGACAATGATTCGGACAACAAGAGCAAACAGCAAAACGCTGAGAGGAACAAACAGACGCAAAAAAGTGAAACAAAACTTGTTGACATATTGACGTTTGCATTTCATGTAACCCTAAGCATGCTGAGCATGTCGATAGCAAATGCAATGCCAGAAACACAGCCCCAACATCAGCTGTGGCAGCAACCAACCAGCAAGCGACAACCAACAACAGCAACATATCACCCTAAACAAGTTGGCCAAACACAGACCATACGTTAAATTTTGAATTGAGGAACAACCATAACAACATCATGGCGTAATCACAATTTAAACATGCATTTCGAAATCGAATCAATTCACAGGCCTGCGAGAAGATGCCCTAACAACGAGTCAGAATAGAAACACATTGAGATCGATACGAATCATCAGCAAAGATCATCAGCATGTGATGTTGTTGCTTGCTGCTCCAAGCGCTACTGATGTCCATGATGACGATGGTGACGCTGATGATGTTGGTGGTTTCATCGTTTTAACTCCATTGTTCACAGTTGTATTGTTTTTACTGCTGTCCGAGTTCTCCGGTTAAGTGATCCCCATCATTGCAGCGTCGAAGCCATTTTTCGTTTACTCGTTAGTCGAATTTGATTTTAAAATCATCAGTCTCCAAAATAAGGCTGCATGGATCGCAAACAACATGCAGACACATCAGCATCAGTGGCAGAATATATTTTACGCATGTGCATAGCCTTTTATTCTTCTTCTTCTTCTTCGATTTGCTGCATTTAAGGACCAAACGACAGGGGAATGTGTTAGGATCGTCTTCGTTTAAACGATCATTTTTTTGGATCAGTTTAAATGGTATGCCCAAGTTCAGACCTGTGCGCGCTGTATTGGCAATTTTTTCTCATTCCTTCAATATGATTACGATCTCATTAAAAGAATTATTTGTGTTGCTGCCTATGTTGTTTGTTGTAAGTACGAACATTTTGTGATTGTTATCAGTGTACGAGTATCGCCATATCGCTGCTGTCTCGATATCTGTTTTTGTTTTCTTTTCTTTTTTCTGTCTGGTCATTTGAAGGTATTGCATTTATTCTACAATTAACGAGGGCGTTTGCTTAAAGTAAGAGAACCTAATTTGGGATATTTTATGCAACCATACCGGGGCCATGCATTTTAGAAGACATAGTTAAACGTAGATCCTCAATTTTTTTGTTTGCAAATAGAGATTGTTATACCCTTCATCACACAGTGGTACAGGGTATTATGTCCTTGTGCATATGTTTGTAACAGGCAAAAGGAAACGAGATAGACACATGGTTCCTTTTGAGATTTGGATGAAATTTGGCATAGGTCACTTCTTTGGCCCAAGGACGAACCCTATTGAAATTGGGAAAAATCGGTTCAGATTTAGATATATCTCCCATATATATTTTCGCCCGATTTAATGTAAATGGTGCACCAAAGTCCCTATATATCTCTCAATTTGCACGAAATTTTGCACAGCGTAATGAATTAGGATTAGAATGAAGTATGTTAAGTTTCCTGAAAATCGGTTCCAATTTAGATATAGCTCCCATATATATATTTGTCCGATTTAATGTAAATGGTGCACTAAAGACCCTTAATATCTTTCGGTTTGCAGGAAATTTGACACAACGTAATGAATTAGACCTAGAATGATGTGTGTTAAGTTTCATGAATATCGGTCAGATTTAAATATATCTCCCATATATATTTTTGTCCGATTTAATGTAAATGGTCCACCAAACTCCCTATATATCTTTCGATTTGCACGAAATTTTGCACAACGTAATGAATTAGGTCTAGAATGATGTGCTTTAAGTTTCCTGAAAAACGGTTCAGATTTAGATATAGCTCCTATATATTTTTTCGTCCGATTTAATGTAAATGGTGCACCAAAGTCCTTATATATCTTTTGATTTGCACGAAATTTGGCACATCGTAATGAATTAGGTCTACAATGATGTGTCTTAAGTTTCCTGAAAATCGGTTCAGATTTAGATATAGCTCCCATAAATATTTCCCACGAAATTTGGCACAGCGTAATGAAAAATTTAGTATCGGTTGCAGAATGACATGTTTATGGATCCAATTTCATTTTACTGGTCCTTTAAAAATGCGACGTCTGTTAGGATTCATCTGTTGAATATATCCAAAGTGTTGAAGGGTATCATATAGTCGGCTCCGTCCGACTTTACTGCTTTTCTTACTGGATAAAATTAATGGAATTTTGAAAACTATAATAATTTTATAAAAAATGGTTAATTGATCTTTTCAGAAAATGTCTAATCTTCAAATTTTGAAAGGGAAAGTCGAAAATAATTACGATTTATTGAAGGTTCTTGTAGGTTCTAGAGTAGAGCTAATTAAAATATATAGGGGATTTTTCGGATAGCACATTTTCATATGAGAAATTTTAATTCGAAAAAAAAAACTATAAAGGCTGTATAGAGGGTGCTGCTTATATAGTGCGGGTCTTTTACATAGTTATTTACTCAATCCTCTTAAACTTATGCTGCAAGCCTCGCATATTAATAAAAAAAACCCCAAGATATAGGGAGTACAACTTTTGAAAGTTACGATCATACATGATATTTAACGAAATTCACTGAGATTTCTACGCTCAGTTTTTTTTATTGTTGGTTCCTCACATCATGCACTTTGCGACGAACATAGATCTGAACATGTTCCGAGTGACTCAGACGTGTGTAACATTTATGTACATAGGTATGATTGTATGAACGCGCAAAGTTTTTGCAACGATTTGCCAACCATTTAAGCAGATTTCGCATGCTGCAGCAATTGACCGATCGACTGCTGGTGCTGTTGCCTTTGCTGCCGATTGTAATGGTGCTTAAAAAAGTTATGCACATTTAACGCACTTACATGTTATTAGCATAATTTATGATCTGAACTATGTCAATACTTCTGCCGTTGCTGTTGTCGTTGTGGTTGTGTTACCAATGTCATGACTGCTGCCGATTCCAAGTTGTTCGCAATTGCCTGGCCATTGTCGATCTTGCGGATGGCATTCCTGTGGTAGTATACATTGCTTAGTCTGTCACACGAGATATTAAATGTTTTTCTGTTCTGTGTGGCATAACATGGTGGTTAAGATACTTATGTACAATTCATTTATAAATAAATTGAAATGATATAAATTAGTGGAATGTCTATGGCTAGTTAATTTAAAATGGCGTAAAGCTGTAACACCTAAACGGTCAGCATTTGTTAACACTTGCGGATGTGTAAATTTGAATGGGCAATATGCCTATGCGTGTGTTGATCGAATTACTAAAGGACCCACTATGCAGTTCAATAATCCAATGTAGTGAATAACTGGTATACAGGGTGTCGCCTTTTTTATATCTTGTATGTAACATGCACATGGAAATAAAATAGACCCCATAGTTATTTTTTAGGATATACTTAGAATCACGTTTTATTCGATTCGAGCCTGTCTGTCTTTCTTTTCATGTATTTTTGAGGAAAAAAGTAAATATTGCAATTTTTATATAAGTGTGATGAACATTTGTACTCTCTTATTTCGTTCAGTGTTTAACCCTAATAGTGATTATCTAGTCAGATGTAAATCTTCAATATATAATTTTTTTGTCAGATTTTTTTGTCAGAAAATCAAATGAATTTTATACAAATTGTGAACCAAAGAAGCCTTTCAGATTGCCAAGAAATTCTAAATTTTTAGTTTTAGTTCTAAAATTCCAATTACTATTAGATGTAGAAAACAGTTAAATAAGCAAATAAAAGTTGCAATACATTGGTTGAAAATTTTCTTAAATCCTCTAAATATAGAACCAAAACGGGGATCGATATAAATTATTGTTCTTTTTTTCTTTGTAGGAAGATTTTCCATCTAATGAGAATCCTAAATGTAAAATTAATGACAATTCGGTTGAAAATTTTGCCCAAAATCCCTACCCTGAAATTTGGGCCAATATTCATATTTTTATACCCTTCACCACACTGTGGTACAGCGTATTTTGTCTTTGTGCATATGTTTGTAACAGGCAAAAGGAATCGAGATAGACCCATGGTTCCTTTTGAGAATATGCATAGAATCACTTTCTGAGTCGATTTATGCATGTCCGTCTGTCCGTCCGTCCATGTATTTTTGTGAACAAAGTACAGGTCGCATTTATGATCCGATTAGGATGACATTTTTACATGTCACTTATTTGGCCCAAAGACGAACACTATTGAAATTGGAGAAAATCGGTTCAGATTTAGATATAGCTCCCATATATAGTTTCGTCAGATTTTAGGTAAATGGTGCACCAAAATTGTTCCGATTGAGACAAAATTTTGCACAGAGTATTGAATTATGTCTAGATTGATGTATGCCAAGTTTGGTTAAAATCGGTTCAGATTTACATATAGCTCCCATATATAGTGCACCAAACCCCTAAAATTGGTCCTATTGAAACAAAATTTTGCACAGAGTATTGAATTAGGTCTAGATAAATGTTTGCCAAGTTTGGTTAAAATCGGTTCAGATTTATATATAGCTCCCATATATAGTTTCGGCAGATTTTAGGTAAATGGTGCACCAAACTCCCAAAATTGGTTCGATTGATATAAAATTTTGCCCAGAGAACTGAAATAGGTCCAGATTGATGTATACGATGTTTTGTTGGAATTGGTTCAGATTTAGATATAGCTCACATATATGGTTTTGTTGGAACCGGTTCATATATATTTTCGTAAGATTTTATGTAAATAGCGCACCTAAGAGTCTATGTTAGTTCTATATTCACGAAATTTTGCAGGGTGTATTGAATATAGTCTCGAATGATTTAGTTAAGTTTGAAATCGGTTCGGATTTGAATATAGCTCCCATATATATTTTTGTCTGATTTTATGCAAATGATGCAAATGGAGGAGCCTATGTCTGTTCACTTTATATGAAATGTTGCGTATTGGATTGAAGACTTTTCGAGTTTTAATATAGCTTTCATATATATCCGATTTCATTAAAATGAGGAACCAAATGACTAAAGTTTGTCCGCTTAGGACGAATTAGTGCACAACGTACCAAATCGAAACTAGAACAAATATCTACAACTTTGCGCAGGTTATTTCGTTAGATTTCATTTCAATGGTCCTCAAAAGATATGAGCATCTCTTGTATGTACCCAAAGTGGTGAAGGGTATCATATAGTCGGCCCCGTCCGACTTTTGAGCTTTCCTTACTGGTTTTGGTATGGACATTTTCTATTCAAGAAGAATTCAAAGTGTAAAATTATAGACAATTCGGTGGAAAGTGTGTTAAAATCCTCTAAAATGCCGAATAATGCAAGATATGAGGGCTATCATGAAACTTGAGACAATATTATCCTTTCAGTATGGAGGTTGTCTACCCAATTGGACCAAAATGACGCCATATTCCGCTAAAAAAACATGTCTAAAACCTTTAAAATACCAAATAATGTAGGGTACTGATCTAGGGGAGCAACCCTGAAATTTGATAAAACATTGATAATTTTAAGTAGGGAAAATTTTTATTCAAAGAGAAATACAAATTCCCCAACATTCCGAAATTTCGAACGTTCCATTAAATGGGTGCTACCTTAAAAAGTTGATACGTTTTAGTAGAAAATATCTTTTAAAACTTCAAGAGGGACGTTACCCATTTGCGAACTTAACGACATTTTTACTTGTTTATCGTAATTCCCGCCCAGTGAGATGTCCATAGCTAACTATCCAAATCTTTCAAATCCAATTGCTTTTCGAAATGTATATAATCATAGCCTACATCTGAGCTATCACATCATACCAGGAACCTATTTTATGACGATTGTGGGCCATTGCTGTGTTATGGGTTATATCTCCGTATAGACATTGTCGAAATATATCGGAAAATTTGTTTGGAAAATGATTGGAAGGTAACGACTTATAGCAGAATACAAAAACAAGTATGTACAGAATATTAACCAGGTATTTCACTTTATTTTATAGACCAGATCTATTATAATAGATATTCTTTATAGAATTAACAAGGTAGAACTAAGAAAAAATCGGCAATTAGAATTGTTCCTATTGCTTTTATATTAAGTACTAAGCTAACCATTGTTGGTTAGTTAAAGATAATAAAGGTAAGGAAACAGTGAACCGAAAAAAATAGTTTTCAGTTTAGAATATTTATTCCTTAAATATTCGCCAGTTTTATGGAACAGTGAATACTGTATTTTGTTGCCATGGCATTGCAAGTATATTAATTTATTGGAATCATGTTACCGATGAGTAGTCGATATTGATACAAATCCATTTTTGATCGCAATGTACAGATATGAAGCAAAAGAACATCATTCTTTACCAAATAGACACCCTGAGAAAAAAAAAAACAGACGCGAAATGGCTGGACTCTTTCGCCAACCACGTCGCGGGAATGAAGTTTACATTTTACAGAGTTGCGTACAATTATGTACGTTTACTTTAAATAACGTAGCATTTGATGGAGTTTTTCTTATGGTGCAACTACGTTTTTTGTTGCGATCACATGCTGAGATCAAATCAAATTTGGTGGTAGTCGAGTTGCTACATTGCCCGGGAATGGTGGATGGTTATGTGCATGTTGTTGATAATAATGATGAATGCAACCAAAATAACAGCAACGTTAAACACATTGAAGTCAATATTGATGTTGCTGCCTCTCTACGATTACAAGGCAAGGATGCTGGGTAATGCCAGATATGGTGATGTTTTGGGCGCTGAAAATAACAACAACATAGTGTTGATTGCTACCATTTGCCTGGCTACCGATCAGAGTCGAACAGTAGGTGCAAAAGTCAGTTCATGACTGCGAATACGACCATAATACCCGGCTGGGGCATCATAATAACATGCGATAGTAATAGATCGCAAAGTTGCTACATGTTGCAAATGTTCATCACGTGAACATTGATGTTATGTATGTCGTCTTGTCTCTCCCCGTTTTTTTCTCTGCTCCACCTTTACGACATGACAGAAAAATTGGATATGTTAAAGCTTCGATCGCTGGTCATGTGCAATGTGTTTTGTTTTTTTTTTCTAGTTATGCATGTTACACAATTTCTTACAGGATATGTTTTCCTTAATTAGTTCAATCGATTAGTTTTTTTGATTTACAATCACTTTTTGTGATGAGTAATGACACACCATAGTGAAAGAAGATTAATAACATTGCATGGAATATTGTAAAGAAATTGTTTAAAAGATCAGCGATTGTATATTTGATTAGAGTTTATACGACGAATTTATAAAAATGTAATACATTTTATGGAAAATTTGATTACATATCTTATTCGGTTGAAAACCGCGCTAAAGAACCCCAAAATACCAAAAAAAAGTGGAGGGTACCGTTATATGCCTAAAAGTGGACGGATATAGCCCACCTACAAATTTGATCTGCCTGCTTACTTTTGGCGATCTATCTCAATTCGTATAGAGACTAGAGTTAATACAACAGACATGGAATTTTACGCTGACCAAGAATATATATGCTTTATAGGGTCGGAAATGATTATTTCGATGCGTTACAAACGGAAAAACAAAACGAATATATCCTTCTTACTATGGTGGAGGGTAAAAAAGGTACATTGTGAATAATAAGCAACACCGTCGAGGGTTTCTATGTGATACCCTACATCACTTTGGCTATATAAAAGATGAACTCACACAATCGCGTGTTTCCTGCATTATTAACATAAAATCAGACTAATGAACATTCCACACACAAATATGTACAACATGCTAAATTTCATATCAATCGGAAAACAATAGGTTTTTGGACGAATAGACATGACAATATCTAAATCTGAACCGCCTTCAAATACGGCGTTAAATTAATAACATCGAAACCAATTGATATATGTTGCCGAAATTTTGAATAAATTCCGTAACTATGAGAATTAGTGGACCGAATACGTACAGGATCGGTAACCCGAATGTTTGGTATTTTGAAGATTTTGATACTAAAGATCTCTGCCAAAAAATATAATAATGGTGAAGTTTTTAGGTAGCCTCTATTTGATGTATTGGTTTCTTATAAGCTAATATTATTTAGCTTAAAATGAAATGGAGTTAAAATTTGATAAAAACTAGAGTTACACTCGATGTAACTATAGCATGTAGCATAGGCAAATCCAATAAAAATATTTATTTTGGCAATATATTAAACATTTTACAACAAATCTACATGACCCAAAATTTTATTTAATTTTGTATGCATTTCTCTAGTTATATTAACTATATATGTTAACGTGATTCAAAATTCGATGTGTGTAATTTGTCAAAAATTTTCATCAAATCTACTGCTGCCAAAAATGTTGATTTTCGTCTAAATAGGACAAATTGTAGGTGTTTGGTACATCGAATGAATGAATCTCAACAAAAGTTAATTTGGTGCGCTTTGCAAAATTTCGTGAAAAATTGATTCGAAGTATATATTTAATATTATCTATGGATATATCTTGTTTCCTTCTGCATGTCACAAACATATACAAACATACATTTTAAGGAAATGGATATCGTACTGAATGGACAAGGTACAATTGTTTATGGAAAAATATGGTTTTGGCATAACAAAGGCATGTCAAAGGTAAAAAACCCCTAATTTGCCAAAAACTGTAAGAAAAAGAAATCCATTATTTTTATATGAACTATAGGACATTATTTAGCATGCTTCGGAATGTCCTATTTGGGCGAAATATGTACCGTTTTGTTGTAGGATTTGTTGTCATTTTAAAGGTAAATTCATAGTGACTCTCACGGAAGTCCTGCTCTCTATTTGCAAAAAAAAAGTAAGGAAAGTAGTAAAGTCGGACGGGCCGACTATATGATACCCTTCACCACTATGGTTGTATTAAATAGGACTATTAACATGCACTTGGATGAAATAAAATATGTGATACTTGATATGTGAATCTACCTAGATCTATCCATAAACATGTCATTCGTTTGTTACAATGGGACAAAAGTATGTAAATCGACTTCAAAGAAATATCAATAGGTCATCAGTTGGGCTATGTCTGTACTTCTAGAAAACGCAACTACGTAATTCTATGCTCAATTTTGTACGTTGTGCAAAATTTGATGTCAATCTGACAACATGATTGAAATCTCAACCGATTTTCACGAAAAATGGTACACATAAATAAATTCAGTACGCTATGCCAAATTTCGTTGAAAATCGAAAGCTATATGTGGACTTTGGTGCACCATTTACATTAAATTCTAGTAGTCGATTTTAACAATCCTCCCTAGATACCAATTTTTATACCCACACTGTGGTACAGGGTATTATGCCTTTGTGCATATGTTTGTAACAGGCAAAAGGAAACGAGATAGACCCATGGTTCCTTTTGAGAATATGCATAGAATCACTTTCTGAGCCGATTTATGCATGTCCGTCCGTCTGACCGTCCATGTATTTTTGTGAACAAAGTACAGGTCGCATTTATGATCCTATTTGGATGAAATTTGGCACAGTTAACATATTTGAAATTGGACAAAATCGGTTCAGATTTAGATATATAGTTCCGTCCGATTTTAGGTAAATGGTGCACCAAACTTCCAATTTTTGTCCGATTGAAACAAAAGTTTGCACAGCGTACTGAATTAGGTTCAGTTTAATTTCAGGGAAGTTTTGTTGAAATCGGTTCAGATTTAGATGTAGCTCCTATATATAGTTTCGTCCGACTTGTTGTGAATAATACACCAAACTTCCAATATTTGTCCGATTGGGACAACATTTTGCACAGGGTACTGAATTAGGTCCAGACTTATGTCTGCGAAGAATTGTTAAAATCGGTTCAGATCTAGATATAGCTCCCATATATAGTTTCTTCCGATTTTTTGGCAATGGTACACTAAACACCCAATAGAGCAAGATTTTGCATAGCGAATGCACTTGAGGAAACAATTATGTCTGATAAGGTTTGTGGAAATCGGTTCAGATTTTGATATATGTCTTATATCTTTTTTCGTTCGATTTTATGTATATTATGTATTGAAGGGCCTATGTTTGTTCGATTTACACGAAATTTGGCAGAGGGTATTAAATTGAATATAGAGTGATTACAAAAAACAAATGTTGTTTGCAACTGTTGTTCAATAAGATCCATATGTTTATATATAACCCCCATAAATAACCTTACTTAACTTCATACAAGTGGTACACAAAAGAATCCAAGTTTGTCCGTTTGACATGCTAATTTTCATTGATTTCAAAATGGTATGTGTATAGGATTTTTCCAATTGGTTCAAATATCTATCTAGATAGCACATTTTATTTCGCGTGATTGCATCTCAATGGTTCTCCAAAGATTCTGTGTATGTTCTATCTACAGGATTTTGTAGATATTAATATCTATTGTATGTTCCCAAAGTGGTGAAGGGTATCATATAGTCGACCCCGTCCGACTTTTGAACTTTCGTTACTGGTTATAATTAAAGAATTTTTGCAATGCAAGAAAAATATTATAACCGCTTGTTGCCAAGTCCGGACTGTATGGCGGATGCATTAAAACTTCCCAGCCAAGCGGATGCATTAAAACTTCCCAACCAAGCTCCCGAAGTTTCTGGCGAGTCACTGTAGATGTTTGTGGCCTAATGTTGTCCTGGCCGTTTCTGGTCAATTGCTATCTTCAAACCGCCCAGTTGTTGACAGTAGAGATCAGAATTTAGCGTTTGGCCATATGGAAGCAACTCATATTAAATAATCCCCTTCCAGTCCCATCGAATGCATAGCAGAACCTTCCTGGCCGTTAGTCGTGGTTTGGCCACCGTTTGAGGTGCTTCACCGCTCTTTGATCACGATCGTTTTCGCACAGGGTTATCTTATGTGATCCATTTCTTATCTCCAGTCACCATCCGTTTGAGAAATGGGTTATCTCATTCCGCTTGGCCAAGGCTTCGCAGATGGAAATTCGATCCATCCTTTTTTCTTTTAATTGGTGTGGCACCCAGAAACCTCAATATTATTTTATTACAATAGGACACCATATACTACGGTTTTAACACGTAGTGCAATATCATATTTTGAAATCTAG
Organism: Musca vetustissima; assembly: GCF_032173495.1. NCBI lineage: Eukaryota > Metazoa > Arthropoda > Insecta > Diptera > Muscidae > Musca > Musca vetustissima. The sequence goes on along the minus strand of NW_026879689.1, from coordinate 17,388 downwards.
TGAAATGGTACGATTGATGGAAATTCCTAATCACGATTTTCGACATGAATCGTTTTTATTTATTTCCTGAATCCTAAAAATATAAAAATCCACAAGCGTTAATTATTTGGGATGACACCTTTCTAAAGTATTCATAATATTAGCGTGCACGCAAATCGTATTGTTGTTAATGTTTCGATTTTTATGTTTTACTGTTCTTTAGCAATGATTTCACTCTGTAAAAATGTCCCATCACTTCATTTCATTTGATTTCTTGCCGTGCAAATTTTATTATTTCATTTCTGAAATTCTTCCAATTCTGCATACATCCCAATCATGGAATGTTCCGACAATGGATTTGACTGTTCCTGTTGCCGTGTTGTTTGTTACTGATTTTTTTCGCGCTGTTGTTTGTTTAAGCTGTTGATGTCTGGCGCTATATCAGCAGCATCTGTGGCAATAAATAACAACGGTCTGTGTTTCGTCTGTGTCTACCAGAATGGTTGCCCAAACAACTAACCATCTGTTTGTCCGTCCACTAGTTTGTTTTTTTTTTTTTTTTGCGAATCTGCTTTGTAAATTTAGTTAGAATGTGTTTATTTAAAGGTTCATTTTCCACTGTGTTTGACATCGAACGACGAGACATTCTTCAGCTGAATTATAGTTTTGGAGTTATTTGAAAGAATTATTTGTATGCCAACAGAGATCATTGATGTCAGTGACGAGTGAAATATTGTCAATGAATGGGACAGCAAAAGTGGTCATTTAGGAAAGGTTCTTTAAAGAATTGGCTTGTTATGTTCCATAATATTGGGGAATGTATATTATGGATGTTTGTCAATTTTAAGACATACCAACCCAAAAACCCAACTTTTATGAGATTAAATTTTGCCGATCCCTTGCTGCATCATACCAAATGAGGTGGGTCAAGTTTCCTTTAAATCGGTTCGGATTTACTTATAGCTCTTGTATTATATAATAATTTATATTTAATTTACACCTAGAATGCAAAGATATCTGTTACAAATATATATTGAATACAGTATTTATATAGTAAGAAGATATCTATTATATAGTATACATATACATATAACATTTTCCGATTTCATTATATTGGTTCACTTGGAGCAGACTCCAATTGATATGTGATATTGTGGCAAATGACTCGTGTATATAGAAATATAGTTCCGATATTTAATTCCATTTGATTTCATATTGCCCATATATAGTTCGATATTAATATTGATACGTACAATTTACCAAAAAGAAAGAAGAAAGATTTCAATATTTACATTTAGCACATATCATCGATATTTGAATTATTGATTTGTTTTGATGGTTTATCTTGTTCCGAAAACCATAGATGTAGTTCACTCAGTGCTTAAATGTATGTTGATGCATATATATCCCATTGCTTTCACTTACCGTTGGCCACTTCAAATTAAAAATAATCCAATAAATTTGGCAAATCATGACACTGAAGGCCTTACCTACCTTACATCTGATTTAATCAATCAAATGTCAATTGAAATTTCGTTGCCATGTCATGTATAAACAGTGACGAATGATATTTTTATTTGTTTTCCGAATTATACAGTTAAAACAACAATTCAATGATCGATGTGAAGTGGGATGAAGTACAGAATAGAATTACAGTGGCTCAGAGTAATCGTAAAAAATATACAATAAAACATTAAAAAAATTATAAATAATTTATAAAAAAAAAGTAATTTATAAAAAAGTACAAGTAGTTTATACACTGAAAAAACCAAAACCAGTAAGGAAAGCAGTAAAGTCGGACGGGGCCGACTATATGATACCCTTCACCACTTTGGGTATATTTAACCGATGGAATCCTAACAGACGTCGCATTTTTCAAGGACCATTACCATGAAATTAAACATGGCATTCTGCAACCTATACTAAATGTTGGTCAGATATAGAGTTGCTTCTTACAATGGGACAAAATTATATAATAAATAAATTTAAAGCCAAATATCGAAATCTAAACCGATTTCATCGAAACTTGTCACATGTTAGGTTACACTTATTTCAGTATGTTTTGTGCATTCGGCCACATTTTGCATTCTTCATTTCACTTATAAATCCAATATATTTCGTGCATAATCGAAATATATATATATATATATATATATATGGCTATATTGGTGCGAAATTTAACACACATCTTACATAAAAGTTCGTGCAAATCGATTTTCAGGGACTTTGGTGCACCGTTTACCTAAAATCGGGCGAAACTATATATGGGAGCTATATCTAAATCTGGGAAATTTACTACACACCATTGTCGCACGCTATGTCAAAATTCGTGCAAATCTAATGATTTTCAGCTTAATTTACCTAAACTAGTATATCTAAATCTGATATTTAGCACACATTATTGTCGATATAATTTAGTACGCTATGCCAATCGTGCAAATCGAAGGATATATAGGGACCTAAAATATAACGAAAATATATATGGGAGCAATATCCAAATCTGAACCGATTTTCCTTTAAATCGGCTTAATTCAGTACGCTGTCCCAAATTTCGTGCAAATATATTTTTGATGCACTATTTTCCTTAAATCGGACGCAAATATATTTGTTAACAAAAATACATGGACGGACAGACGGACATGCATAAATCGAGTTAAAAAGTGATTCTATGCACATTCTCAAAAGGCACCATGTACCTAAAAGGCGGCGAATATTGATAATTTTTGGTAGGGAGATTTGTTACCATATACGACTACAAAATACCAAATTGCAGCGAATTCGGTTGAAAAACTTGTTCAAGAACACCAAAATACCGAAAATTGGGCGTACCCTTATATGGGGACTGCCCGAAAAAATGGACCTATATATAATTTTTTGTAGAGAGATTTGGAACCTATTAAGAACTCAAAATACTAAATTACAGCCAATTAGGTGGACAAATACGATATAAGCCCACAAAATACTGAAAATTTGGAGATACCGTTATATGGGGGCTACCAGAAAAAGGTCGACCTATAATTATAATTTTTTGTGGAGAAATTGGTTACGCAATAAGAACCCAATGTACCAAATTTCAGCGAATTCGCTCAAGAACCCCAAAATACCGAAAATTGGGGGTAACCTTACATGGGAGCTATGCCTAAACGTTGACCGATATGTCCCATCTTCGAACTTGATCTGCCTGCAGACAAAAGACAACCCTATGCAAAATTTCAGCACCCTAACTCAGTTCCTTCAGAAGATAGCGTGATTTCAACAGACGGACGGACAGACGGATGGACATGGCTAGAATTTTACCCTGATCAAGAATATATATACATTATAGGGTCGGAAATGAATATTTCGATGAGTAACAAGCGGAATGACAAAATTAATATACCCTCCATACTATGGTGGAGGATATAAAAATTAGAAATTGAAAATAAACAAGTGAAAAAGCGTTAAGTTCGGGCGGGCCGAACTTTGGATACCCTCCACCATAGTTATACTGACAGATACATGCAATGAAAATATAGGGAACATACCAAAAAGTGGGCATATACCGATAATTCTACAAACCGATTTATGTAAACCATTATGTACACCAATTTTTAATGGGGATTTTTCCTAAAATCTGTAAGATCCAAAAAGTGGACTGATACTGATAACGAATGGTAGAGTATAAAATCCTCAAACTACTGTAATTTAGATTACAAAGTTATATGAGGGTATGCCTAAAGGGGGAACAATATTGATTACATAGTGTAGGAAATAGTGAATATTTGGGCTTATCATTATATGAGGGCAATGCCTAATTAATGACCGGTATATGCCAATTTTGAACCCAATATTTGTTTATCTCAATTCTTTCCTTCTAAATGCCTTCCGATATATTACATTATAGTCACGTTTGAGTTTTCTTATCACAATATCTTTAGAAGGCGAAATGCTTACAACAGATGGCTAAATAGTCTTTGTAGGGTAAAAATTCACTATTCCCCGTAACGACAACGCACGGAACAAATCATATAACTATTTTAATATAAATAACTATTTTAATATAAAAAAGGGGTTATATGGGGTCTACCCCTAAAAAAGGGTGTATATTAATAATTTTGGTGGGGAGATTTGTTACCATATACGACTACAAAATACCAAATGTCAGCGAATTCGGTTGAAAAACGCCTTCAAGAACCTCAAAATATCGAAAATTGGGTGTACCCTTATATGGGGGCTACAAAAATTGACCTATATGTATAATTTTGGTGGAGAAATTGGGTACCCAATAGCAACTCAATATACCAAATTTCAGCGAATTCGGTTGAAAAACGTGCTCAAGAACCTCAAAATAGCGAAAAATGGGGTATCCTTATATGGGGGCTACCAGAAAAATTGGACCTATATTTATAATTTTTGGTGGAGATATTTGGCACCCAATAAGAACCAAATGTACCAAATTTCAGCGAATTCGGTTGAAAACACGCTCAAGAACCCCAAAATACCGTCATTTGGGGGGTACCCTTATATGGGGGCTACCAGAAAAAATGGACCTATATGTATAATTTTTTGTTGTGAATTTGGGTACCCAATAGCAACTCAATATACCAAATTTTAGCGAATTCGGTTGAAAAACGCTCTCAAGAACCCCAAAATACGGAAAATTGGGGGGTTCCCTTATATGGGAGCTATGCCTAAACGTGGACCGATATATCCCATCTTCGAACTTGACCTGCCTGCAGACAAAAGACGACTCTGTGCTAAATTTTGGCGATCTTTCTCAACTAGTTTAGACGCTAGAGTGATTACAACAGACGGACAGACGGACATTCTTAGATCGCCTTAGAATTTTACGCTGATCAAGAATATATATACTTTATAGGGTCGGAAATGATTATTTCGATGCGTTACAAACGGAAAAACAAAATTAATATACCCTCCATACTATGGTGGAGGGTATAAAAATATGCTAAAAAGAATAAATGGAAAATATCACTATTTTAAAAATATGCCACAAACAAAGCACATGCTGGTAAAATAATATAATTCCCGCCACTACATCCAAATAGTGAATTAATTGTGTTAAGGCGATCATAACTTGGCTAAGCTCTTCAAATTAATTCATACTGTGAATTTCATTGCATTGTTTTATTTCATCCCAATCAAGTCTGGAACTATGAGTCTTCTTTTCATTTGATGATGATGAAGAAAAAATACATGAGAAATCAATTTAAAGTGTCTCTCGATAACGTCAACGTCAGACAAAACTACAAACCTCGTCATCATCAACCAACAAGAACGAATGCATCACAGTCATCGGCACCCAAATATAAATCCAGAACGACATCATCAACACAGTTCGTCAAGAGCAAGCCAACAAACAGAAATGGACTGCGTGAGTATTTGAAGTTAAACTGGATGTTCACATCCACGCAAAATAATGATGAATTCCACAGAACTGAGAAGTCAGTCACATCTCAATGACGTTCGCACACCTCGCCTAAGTGAAACTGAAACCCAACAGTTCTCAACAGCAATTGCCGCAACAAATCCCCAAAGAGTATGGCACAATGGGGTTTAAGCCGTTTTAAGTACTCCCATAGTGGAATATTGGACACGAGAAGCAATCCATCTACCCGTTCATCTGTCTATCTATCCAAATGTTTGTGTTCAGCCTTCTATGGATGTTTGATTTTTGGTGAGTATTCTCGAAATTGAAGGTGTTCACATCATAGTATTGATTGGTGGTGCGTTCACACTACCCTGACATGATGATGTTAACACTTGAAATCTATCAAGTCACTCACACTGTCCGCTCCATCACTAGTACATAGCAGCGAATACAGCTGAACTGAATTGATTATTCTCAGAAAAATATGTTCATGTGTTTGTGAAAGAGTGAGTAGACGACGGTATGTCAACTTCATTATAAACAAAATGATTTGACAATTTGTCTTACATCAAATAAGGTGATATTAATAACAATATGCACATATAGCCATATAAGAAATGGGTGTGAAGCTTTTACTTAGTCGATTTTTTAAATGGCTTGGTGTCATTATAGCCATGCCACGGTTTGATTTAAATATACGAAACGGAATAGAAACGACAAAATTGAAGAAATGACCAGCAGCTATAGAACTATGTATATGCCTTTTACTGAGATAACCGAAATAGGTCCAACAGCTTTAGGAAGAAGATTGTCCAATCCTTTACGACGAGCGGACATAATCAAAGGGTGTCCGATTGATATTTGCTTTAAATTGATTTACATAATTTTATCCCATTGTAAGAAGCAACTCTATATCTGACCAAATGAAAAATTTAGTATATGTGACATGTTTATGTATAAAATTTCATTTAACTGGTCCTTCAAAAGTGCGACGTACAGTATCACGACCGCGGCCAAAAATGGTCAAAACCAAGTACCACGGAGGACAAATTTTTTGATGAAGATTGATAGAAAATACTCCAATTAGAATAAATATGAAATTTTACATCGATATGTCAAGTAGTTTTGTCTCTACAAAGGTTAAAATCTGATAATTATTTATAAACTGATTTTTTACCATATTTTCGAAAAATGGTGTGTTTTTCTGATGCTAAAATATTTGAATATTCAAATTAACGGTTATTATAAAAGTGTTTATTTAGGTTTCTGTGGATGTAAAAACTAGGATTCGCTTTAGTTTGTTTGTATATAGATATCATATGGTGTATACAGTTGTCCACACTTGTAGTACTTAGTTCATCAAATTTGTAAAACAAATTTTGATATTAGTGGAGCAGAAAAAAAGTTTAAAAAATGTTAGCTCTAATTTTTTTATTTGAGTGGTGAAAAGTGTGTTATTTAAGGAATAAAAAAAAATTAGCTGCGGAGTCCTGCGGTCCTATGAGTTATTAAACTTTTTTGGTGACCACCTTATGAAAAAATTTGGCATATTCACGAAATTGTTAGAAGCGAATGTTATGTTATCTTATGTATACAATTAAATAAGTTATTGAGGGTCAAATAGGAAGGAGAAAATGGATTCAGAACATAGTAATAATACAATATTTTACATAAAATATGCAATTAAGTGGTAAAAACGTTATTCGAAGCGGAGATATGGGAGAATTGGTTTTAAAATATAGCTTTTAAATAAATGTTCAGCCAGTTTGAAGATTATACTTATTTATCAGATCATTTGAGACATAATCTTATAATCTAAATTTAGAGGTCGCACATGAATTACCTTTGTGGAAAGTTCATACAGAAAAATATTAATTCATGGCATGGGATATGCAAAGTGCAGTACAATACCTTTAGAGCGACTTTCACAAGATGCTAACAAGTCATGCCAACAAATAATTAGTACCAGCCCAAACTTTTGTTAAAGCCGAGTTAAATAAGGATTTTATTTATTATTTTATATTACAATCCGACCTTGTAATATCCTTAAACAGCCATAAAGTAAAGGCCCGAGATTATAATGTGGATGATACTATATCGAACATTTGAGAAGACAATATTATATATATATATATATATGTTTTGAAGATGTTGTGAATGATAAAAAAGTAATTTATTAGTTATTAAAGGATATCAAATATTTGTTATATTATAATAAAAATAACAAAAATAAAACTACTATACTTAATTTAGATGCATATAACAATTTTATAGTACAGAAAGTTAAATTTTTAGGGACTTTTGGTATGGTAGGTACCTGAAATATGGGCCAACAACTAAATTACAACACCTATTACTGTCTTCGCCCAAATTTGATGTTATTTGGACGAAGACATGAAAATTTTCGAGGAATTTGGATGAATATAAACTATTTATAGGTCCAAAAATCGGATTTTCAAGACCCTTTGTATGGGAGGTATATCAAATCTTGGTCCGGTCTACCCAGTTTTTGGTCCGTTGCTTTATAGGCATAAGTAAATGTAAATTGCCAATTTTCATTGAATTTGTTTGAATATTAAAGATTTTATAGGCCAAAAAGGGTGACATTCTCAAGACCCATTATATGAGAGGCATACCAAATCTTGGTCCGATCTCCCCAGTTTTTGGTCAGTTGCTTTATAGGCCTAATTAAATGTAAATTGCCAATTTGCATTGAATTTGTTTAAATATTAAAGATTTTATAGGCCAAAAAGGGTGACTTTCTCAAGACCCATTATATGGGAGGCATACCAAATCTTGGTCCGACCTATCCAATTTTTTGTCAGTTGCTCTTTAGGCCAATAATAAGCACATTTACCAAATTTCATTAACTTACGATAACTCCTTCTATTTTTGGCCGCTGTTTGTATGAACTCGCGACATAGTGCGACGTCTTTTAGGATTCATCTGTTGAATATACCCAAAGTGGTGAAGGGTATCATATAATCGGCCCCGTCTGTCTTTACTACTTTCCTTACTGGTTTGTTTTTATATTTAACTAGCATATGCCTGCAACTTCGTTAGCGAATGTGGGAATTATTTAAAAAACCAATATGACCAATACCGTTGTTCCAAAAGTACCTATATATCTCAACTCTACACACTAACTCTGACCGCAACAGAAATCTAGCTTTATACTAAATTGGTTTCATTTATTGCCCTTTGTACTCCAGCTCTAACGGTTCACCCAAATCCACATTTAGTATCAAATGGTACACATTAGTACTAATTTTCAAATTTGTCCATATATCCCAATCCTATACCTCAACAGTGACCTTAACTCCAAATTTCAGGATTCCAGCTTTATTGGTTCACCGAAAATTTAAATTGTAACAAATTTAGTACAAGTTGGTACGAATTTCCAAAACTTTCTACAAAGCCCAATCCTACACCCTAACAGTATCAATCGGTTCATCCAAATTTAAATTTGGTACCATTTATAACAAATTTACAAAACTTCCTACATCGGTTCATTCAAAATTTAAATTGCACCAAATTTTGTTCACATTAGTAGCAATTTTCTAAATAGCCCATTTCAACCCCCAATGATCCTAACTCCAAATGTAAAAAATATAGATTTTTTTACCCTTTACCACACTGTGGTACAGGCTATTATGTCTTTGTGAATATGTTTGTAACAGGCAAAAACAATCGAGATAGACCCGTGGTTCCTTTTGAAAATAGGCATGCCCGTCTGTTCGTCCGTCCATGTATTTTTGTTAACAAAGTACAGGTCGCATTTATGATCCGATTTGGATGAAATTTAGCACAGTTCGCTTATTTGGCCCAAGGACGAACGCTATTGAAATTGGAGAAAATCGGTTCAGATTTAGATATAGCTCCCATATATAGTTTCGTCTGATTTTATGTAAATGATGCACCAAACTGCCAATATTTTTCCGATTGGAACAAAATTTTGCACAGAGTACTGAATCAGGTCCAGACTAATGAATGCAAAGTTTTGTTGAAATCGGTTCAAATTTACATATAACTCCCATATATAGTTTCGTCCGATTTTTTGTGAATGAAACTCCCAATATTTGTCCAATTGATGCAAAATTTTGCACAGAGTACTGAATCATACTCAGACTGATGTCTGCAAAGTTTTTTTTTTTAAATCGGTTCAGATATAGATATAGCTCACATATATAGTTTCGTCCGATTTTATGTGAATGATGCACCAAACTACCAATATGTTTACGATTGGGACAAAATTCTGCGCAGACTAGTGAATTAGGTGTAGACTGATGTCTGCGAAGTTTTTTTTTAACATCGGTTCAGATTTAGATATAGCTCCTATATATAGTTTCGTCCGATTTTTTTGTGAATGATACACCAAACTCCCAATATTTGTCTGATTGAGTAAAATTTTGAATAGCGAATGCTATTGAGAAAAAAATTTTGCGTGTTAAGGTTTGTTGAAATCGGTTCAGATTTTGATATAGGTCTTATATATATATATATATATATATTCGTTCGATTTTATGTAATTCTTGGTTACACGAAGTTTGGCAGAAGGTATTAAATTATATATAGTGATTACAAAAAGCAAATGGTGTATGCAACGGTTACTAAATTGGGTCCATGTGTTTATATATAGCTCCCATACATAATTTGACTCGATTTCATACAAATGATACACCAAAGAATCCAAGTCTGTCCGTTTGACATGCAATTTTTCATTGATTTCAGAATGGTATGTGTCAAGATAGCACATATAATTTCGCCCGATTTCATCTCAATGGCTCTCCAAAGATTCTATGACCATTCTATCTACAGGATATTGTAGATATTCACATGTTTTGCATGTATCCAAAGTGCTGAAGGGTATCATATAGTCGGCCCCGTCTGACTTTTGTACTTTCCTTACTTGTTTAATTTATCGGAAAACATTTACATCTATAGAAACACAATTTTTTAAATGAAAATGTTGAAATGTTCAAAATGTTGAACTTTATATTTTGATACACAGTGCGTATATGGATAACATGCATTGCAAATCAGATATGTACGTGTACTTTAATAAGTGTAGTTAATTTTTAACGTAAATGTCTCAGCAATGTTTGTCATATAGATCATAAATATTTAGTTATGTCGTCCTAAAATGAATAATAACATACCATCGAAAATACAATGGAATGATTTTTGTTGATTGATTGGAAACTTCAATCTACATCTAGATAGGATACCGAATTATTTTAGGGGGAATTTTGTCAATGTTTGCAGTCAATAAATCAAATATTGTTACAATACGGTTATTTTTATCAGTTCTCCTGTTGAAATTCTCCAATATCTTATAATATAATCAAAAAATTTCGCTTGACCATACATATTAATTTACATATATTTTGAAAATAATTTTTACCACTGTATATTAACAAGACATGCATTAACTCTCTATATATGTATGTATGGAAGGAACATATTTTTAAGTCCATAAAACAGCATTTAACACCATGTTAATCTTTATTATCATCATCAGCATCAGCCGCATAAGTATCAGTACCAGTGGCAGCATCCGTAAAAGTATTCTGCCTCATCAGAAATGCAAAATGCATTAAATGTCAAGGACATACTCAAACCAAAAAGCAAACAAAGAATGAATCCAAAAGGATTCCAAGACATGTAAAGGCAACAACTTTGCATACAGCATTACGCACTAACTGATTGTTGAATGGAAAGCCTAACGTTGCCACTTACACGCATAATATACACTGTATTTCCTCTCAGCTTCTCAGTCTGCAGTTTCCCTTCAGTCCTCGCAATGTAGGACATGTTTGATGTGAGGTTGCCTGGTTGTGTGTGATGTGATGTTGTTCATCACTCTTTTGCTTATGCCTAAAGGACTGAATGCATGCATGCGAGAGTGTGTGTGTGTTTATGCCCAGAATCCTTATTATGAGTTTATGTGATACATTTGAATGTGTGAGTGTGTGTTTGAATGTTAAATTGTCACTGATAATGGAACAGGGAAGAATGTTAAATACCGTTTGTATGACATAAATGCATCATCTGCATACAAAACCACCAAAACATTTAACAAAAACAGGGAAAAATCTTTATCATTATCAGATAAACAGTGTTTCAAAATGAAATTTAATCAGGGTTTTTAGGAGAGGTGAAGAATTTATACGAATTGTGGTAGTCCATCCAGTACTATATATCAAAGACATGTACTCTTTCCAACCTCGTATGTATTGTTTTATGATGATCCAATGAGGGAAAATCACGGCCTCCGAAGAGGTAGTATTTCTTTAATCTCAAAAATCAACAACAACAAAATGGTGTTTTTATACTCTCCACCATAGTATGGAAGGTATATTAATTTTGTTTTTCCGTTTGTAAATCATCGAAATAATCATTTCCGACCCTATAAAGTATATATAAATTCTTGATCAGCGTAATTCTATGACAATATAGCCATGTCCGTCTGTCCATCTGTCTGTCCGTCTGTCTGTTGTACTCACTCTAGCGTCTAAACGAATGGAGATAGATCGCCAAAATTTTGCATAGAGTCGTCTTTTGTCTACAGGCAGGTCAAGTTCGAAGATGGACTTTATCGATCCACGTTTAGGCATAGCTCCCAATTTTCGGTATTTTGAGGTTCTTGAGCGCGTCTTTCAACTGAATTCCCTGAAATTTTGTATATTGAGTTTTTATTGGGTAGCTAATCTCTCCACTAAATATGGGTCAATATTTTCGGATAGCCCCCATATAAGGGTACCCCCAATTTTGCGGTATTTTGGGGGGTTTGATCGCATTTTTCGACCGAATTCGCTGAAATTCGGTACTTTGAGTTCTTATTGGGTAGCAAATCTCTATACTAAAAATTATAAATATAGGTAAATTTTTTCGGGTAGCCCCCATATAAGGGTACCCCCCAATTTAGTATTTTAGGGTTCTTGAGCCCGGTTTTCATCGCTGAAATTTGGGTTCGTATTGGGTACCAAATGTCCCCACTAAAAATTATAAATATAGGACCACTTTTTTGGTTGCCCCCATAAAAGGGTACCTTCTAATTTCCAGTTTTTTGGGGGTTTTGACCGGATTTTTCACCGAATTGGCTGTAATTTAGTATTTTCAGTTATTATTGGGTAGCAAATCTCTCCACAAATTGGGTAGCAAATCTCTCCACAATCTCAACAAAGACTATTTAGCCATCTTACAACAGATGGCTAAATAGTCTTCCGCCTTCTAAACATATTGTGATAAAAGAAAACTCAAACATGATGATAATGAAATATATCGGCAGACCTTTAAGCATCTCCTCAATATAGTGATACCTCCTGAAGGAAAGAATTGAGATAAACAATTAAAATACTGGGTTCAATATTGGCATATACCGGGCATTAATAAGACATGACCCTCATATAATGATATCCCCAAATATCCACTATTTCCTACACTATGTAATCAATATTGGTCCCTCTTTAAGCATAGCCTCATATAACTTTGTAATCTAAATTACAGTAATTTGAGAATTTTATACCCTACCATGCGTTATCAGTATCATTCCACTTTTTTGTCTTACAGATTTTAGCAAAAATCCCCATTAAAAATTGCTGAAGTTTGTATTTGGTGTACATAATGGTTTACATGGTTGGTAGAATTATCGGTATATGCCCACTTTTTGGTATGTTCCCTATATTTTCATTCCATGTATCTGTCAGTATAACTATAGTGGAGGGTATCCAAAGTTCGGTCCGACCGAACTTAGCATGGCGATCGATGTTTAATACCAGAGTTATATTTAGTTTCCTACTTCCATATACACTTTGGTTACCAATTACTTTATGAAGGAAAATTGATTGAAACCACTGTTTCCATAAACTGGAATAAATCGCTTTCACACTCCAGCTAAACATGATTATGGGCTTCAGTGTTCGGGACATATACACTCCATCCTATTCTCCTATATTTACATCATGGATATTTTTGCAAAAGCCTGTCAAGATGAATAGCATATCAAGGCACCGAAAATAGTGTCATAACAGTAGACTGATGACACAATACAATGGGTTTTGGTCTTGATACCAATGTTTGGGTTTCCGTTGTTGCAAACAGCAAAGAGGCTAGTATTATGGCACATTATCAGCCGCATCATACTCGTTCGTCAACATGAGCAGCAAGCGCAAGTCATCCACCATAATAGCAGGCTCATTCATTGTTGTTCTCATTTTCATGTGAGATGTGTATCAGTATTGAAATTACGATAACAAAATAGTTTATTTGCAGAATCTTTGAAATATTTTTTTTAATTATTGGAATCTAAAGAATAAAATATTAGATAAGTTTGGATATAGATGTAATTTAGTAAATTAAAAGTTTTTCAAAATCATACCTAAAACAAATCCGCAACATCTATTAACAATTTCTCATTTATTGGCTAGACCCTCGTTCTTACAGATATCCATACATACTCGTAGGTTCAACCACAACCAAATTAAATACTAAACCAAGACATTAACAATGAAGGACATGTGAGGAAAGAGATTCAATGTGCACCACCATTACAATCAACACCAACATTCTAGCCATCACTTTTATTTCGGAGCCACCTAAAGGAAGATACAACAACAAGGATATGGCGAGGATCATCGTCGTTGTTAACGTTGCAAAAACAACGACAATAATACAACCAGAAGCTGATATTGAAATTAAGTTGGAAAAATATTGACAGGATTGCAATTTTCAACTTAAAGCAAATTTTGGGAAATATTTCGAATTTTATTTTATAAAGTAGAAGTTTCGCTTAGAGCTCCCTATTTCAGTATTAATTCATATAAACATGGCAGTTAGCAGTACTAGATTCAAGCATCTCGATATACACAAGGACACCTGGATTTCTCTCAATCAAGCAACAAGAAATCAAATTCATAATGTTGTGATAGATTCATCCAGTGTTTTGGACGTTCGATCGGCCCGAGGAGCGAATATCTATTCGGACCATTACCTTAATATCCTGCTGGAAAAGGTCATTCGAGATGCAAATGTGAACTCAAATGCCACGCTGTACAACAAACAGCATACGCTGACGACATCGGCATAACGGGTCGAACATTCCCAGCGGTAACAGCCACATTTGCACAAATTTAGAAGGAGTCTGCCAAAGTGGGACTGGTCACGATTTTACAACGATTTTATATAACTCGGCACCGTCATAAACAAAACATGAGTTTTGAAATTAGGAAAAGAATAGTGTTAGCTAACAGATGCTAGTATGGTCTGAGTAAGCAATTCAAAAACAAAGTCACCTCTCTCCAGACCAAATCCAGACTCTACAAGACGCTGATTCTACAACCGTGCTATTGTATGGATCTGATGCATGGGTACTTGCCCTAGCAGACGGGCAGCTCTTGGAATGTTTGAGAAAAAAATTCTATGGACCGATCTGCGTCGACGGTGAATATCGCAATATCAAGAAAACCAAATGCAAAATCGACAGAAAAATTATTTTAAATCATTCTCTATATTCATTTTACGAGAATCAGAAATAATGACAGAATTCTTACAATTTGTATACGAAGCGATTTAAATAATTTGGAATGTATACACAATTTAGTACTATATACAAAATTACCCTCTTCTCTATATTTAAAAGCTCATAACTTTACCAAAATTTTGAATTTTTTTATTTTTCTTTTGATATGTGTCGTCCATAAGCAGGTCTTGACATATAAATCCAAATAATATATATCTACTAGCTGCATATTAAATATAAGCTCTAAAACATTTTGTTGCCTGTGGGCAAGATTGGGCAACAAGGGTTATCCCCTCACTGGTGAGGGGATTCGAAGTTGACTTAAATGCCGAAAAATATCAAAAAATTGTCAATTTGAATGACAAATTTCTAAAATGCATAAAATAAGAGGGCTTTGCATAACGTGGACCTATATAGCCTATATTCGAAGTTGACCTGGCTGCAAATAATACTCCACTTTATGCAAAATGTCAGCAACCTTTCTCAAATATTTCGGAATATAGAGTTATTACAACAGACTAACGGACATTTAATTTTTGCACCCATCTCAAAAGATTACAACAGACGAACGGATAATAAAGCGCCATAAATTTTTATCTCTGAAAGGGCTGTAAAGAAATATTTCGGTGGCTTACAACTGGAATGAAAACATTACTGTGTAAAAGGTATTTTTAAAAAATCTGGAATGTGCCAAAAATTTATTCAATAGAATTTTAAAGAAAATTGGAAGTTGGAATCTGTAAAAATAATTTATGTTAATATACCAGTCATTTAAAAATCGTCGAAATTTGCAATAGAGAATGGGTGAGGTATTCTTAAAACATAGAATATACATGCGAAAGTAACAACTCGTCATATCCCATTGTTTTGTTTTGACATGTTACGGGTTAACTTTTTTCATATCCACTCTACTATTTAATTGCAACAACAATTAGCTCATCAATGTTCATATGTATGTGTATTTGGGTAATTGTTTCCTAATATTCTAGTTCACTCAACTTTTGATTGGGATATAATTTTCAAACTTTATTCATTGTTCTTGCTTAGAGGCAAAGAATGAATGTGATATTTTAATTTTGCAATTTTAATATAACAAATTCCCGTTTTTATACACCGTGGTACAGGGTATTATGTCTTTGTGCATATGTTTGTAACAGGCAAAAGGAATCGAGATAGACCTATGGTTCCTTTTGAGAAAATGCATAGAATCACTTTCTGTCCGTCCGTCCATGTATTTTTGTTAACAAAGTACAGGATGAAATTTGGCACAGTTCACTTATATGGCCCAAGGACGAACCCTATTGCAATAGGAGAAAATCGGTTCAGATTTAGATATAGCTCCCATATATAGTTTCGTCCGATTTTATGTACATGATGCACCAAACTCCCAATATTTGTCCGATTGGGACAAAATTTTGCACAGAGTACTGATTTAGGTCCAGATTGATGTCTGAAAAATTTTGTTAAAATCGGATCAGATTTAGATATAGCTCCCATATATAGTTTCGTCCGATTTTTGTGAATGGTGCACAAAACTCTCAATATTTGTCCAATTGAGACAAAATGTTGCACAGAGTACTGATTCATATTCAGATTGATGTCTGCGAAGTTTTTTTTTTTTTAATCGGTTCAGATTTATATATAGCTCCTATTGCATAGCGAGTGCTATTGACAAAAAATGATGCGTGATAAGGTTTGTTGAAATCGGTTCAGATTTTGATATAGGTCTTATATATATATTCGTTTTATGTAAATGGTGGTTACACGAAATTTGGCAGAGGGTATTACATTGAATATAGTGATTACAAAAAACAAATGGTGTATTCAGCGGTTACTCAATTAGGTCCATGTGTTTATATATAGCTCCCATACCTAATTTGACTCGATTTTGCCCGATTGCATTTCAATGGTCCTCCAACGATTCTATGACCGTTCTATCTACAGGATATTTTACATATTACAATTCTTTGAACTTTCCTTACTGGTTTGTTTTCGATTTGCACAAAGTTTGGCACATCGTACTGAATTAAGTGCAGAATTATGTGTGTTAAGTTTCGAAATTTGGCACAGCGTACTGAATTAAGTCCAGAGTGATGTGTACTATGGATAGAAATGTTCCACCAAAGTCCCTATATATCTTTCGATTTGCACGAATTTGGCATAGCGTACTGAAGTGAGCCTAGAATGATGTGTGTCGTGAAAATCCGTTCAGATTTAGATATAACTACCACATCACATATTGTTTTGTCCAAAGTTTGGTGTATCGTACTGAAAATCGATTCAGATATAGCTCCCAAATGTATTTTCCTTCAATTTTATGTTCCAGAAAGATCACATATTCAAGTTTTTTTCAATTTTATGTCAATGTTATTTTTTAAAAGCGGAGTCTTTAGGGGGACATATGTAGAATATACCCATAGTGGTGAAGGGTATAATATAGTCGGCCCAGTCCGACTTTACAACATTTCTTACTGTATTTTTTTTTTGGTCAGAATAAATGTCTATGCCGACTAATCCGTGT